>NC_060266.1:24037554-24260363 GCF_021901455.1 Neodiprion lecontei | reverse complement strand
CCTTTCAACGATCCAAAGAACTTTAAGAATAAACGACGTCATTAACGTCACTCTGAATTCTTAAAACGAATCTGTATTCAGTTCACAACGTAACCCTCGCGGTTTTCTCACTTGTTTGTGCATTTTCAACAAATCGAATATTTGTAATCTCCAAAACTTACGGATCGCATCTATTCCCGCAAAATTCTAGATCACTATTTTTAAAACTTCCGTCACTATTATCCGTTTTAACAAAATCCATCCAATCAATTTGTCTTTCGAAATGTATTTTTTTGACTCAAGTTTGTATACAGTTTATGACATAATATATATAAATCTGTCTCCGTGGAGAAAAAGAAAACAAAAAACCTCTCACGTCTGGACGGTTTTTCTCTGCTGTTTGCAAAGAAAAAAAAAAATAAAAAAATAACCAAAAATCGTTACTCACCACTTGACCAGAGGCGAACAAGCTGATTCGTTATCCAAAGTTCCGTGCTTTGTGGTAAAATTGAAATAAAATTAAAAGCAGTCGCTTTTCGTCATGGAAAAAAATTTTTGGCCTACAATTTCAATCGTCCGAACGTGTGAACGAATAAAATCCAAGCGTCTCGACATCGCCTCTACGATCAGGCTCGACAAAATTTCCTCACTCGATGTAAGCGTTTGAATCCAATTAACGGGTCTTTTTATTATTTAAAATTGCGAATTTCTCAATTTCTCAACGACTAAAACCAATTGGTACAGAGTTAGACGCTAAAAATTAATTTTTTTTTTTTTTTGCCAATTTTATAATTAAGCGTCGAAACAGATAGAATGAAAAAAGGTGAATAATTGGTAGACTTCTTACCTTATTTCGAATAATCGGAGGGTGTCTGGTAGTCTGCCAATTACAGGCTATGCCGGGTCAACTGTTTTCGAGGATATATCGTCCGGCTGCGATGTACGGGCGGCGAGAGGGTGGCAACGGGGTTTACGGCTCTGATATGTAATTCAGGATTCAGGGGCCGGTGACCAATTGGCTCGCCGGTCCGAAACGCCCCATTAGAAGAGAACGAGGGGAGAACGTTGCTCGCTGATGCTGCTGCTGATGCAACGGAGCGTTGTTAGTCGGAATAGATTTTCTACATCGATTGTAACTACGTCGCGAGAATTTTCGACGATTTAATATTTTACGCCGGGGGCTTTTGGTCGAGACTTCGCGAGGCGAGAGTTTTTCGGAAATCTTGTCTGGGTTTATTCGAGACGAGGAAAACGCGTCGAGGTGAGAAATCGAGAAATCGCGTCTCGATTTTAGGTAACTTTAATTTGAAGATTCTTCTTGTAAAGATACTTCGGGTGTCTAATGTTTGTTTGATTAAAATACTGTGTGATTGATATTTTTACTCACCTTAGGACGGAAAAGCTAATAATAAAATACATATTCAAAGTTTTATAGGAAGATACTCGAAAGTATAATTCAGTTGATTTTGTTAGGCATGCGTGCAAGCAATTAAAACTTGGATTGAAACAAGATTGAATTATGAATAATAAATGTTGATGATTATTAATAACCGTAATTTTATTTTTCATTTACTCGACAGTTTTATTATCATTTTTGAAAAAAGTTGAAGAATTTCTCGATAATTCGAGAATTCTCGAGTCTCGAGATGTAAAAAGAAGTCGAGAAAGGCGAGAGAAAGAAAAAAATGTCGCGGGAGTAGAAATATTGGTCAATTTAGAGCGAGGAGAATTCGACCGGTTTTATACCTTGAATCGGGTTAAAGCTGCGCCCAATTTACGCGGCTGCAAAAACGCTTTTTAACGATCCTATCACGTGACGCGAGCCTATTAATTTAACCCGGAAAAACAATATAGCACGCACAAGTTTGGTTATTACTTTGCGGACGTTATTATATTTTAATACCGTCAAAAAGTCGCTACGCACTTAATTACGTCGTTCTCTAGCTTTTTACATCAATTTTCTCAAATTGCGTGCGTCGACGTATACTGAAAATTTTCTTTCATTTTTAGTAAATATTGGAAAATGTCTTAAAATTATAACGCAAATGTATTTAATATACCGCTGCAAACGTAGTTGAAGCCGAAGTTTTTGCAAAATGAAGATATTGTTAGTTATATTCATGAAGTTGAATCATTTTGTAGTAAGTGAATAATTTAATTCATGTGTAGATTTGAAGTTGTTAAAATTCTAAGATTATTCAGACTTGAAAAGTTTTGCTTTACAGACATTTATCTCATACTTGAATCTTCTGACCATTTTCACCCGAATCAGTTAATTTTGCGAGGAAACTGATGGAAAAACTTGAAAAATCTTTAATTGAATAACTCGAGTAAATCTTGGACATAAATTACCTACGTGAAAATAAAAAGACACCGGCACGGTAATGATTGATGGTCGGAAAATCCAAATCCATAAAACAAATCGAAATATCCTCCCAAACACTACGATTGTGATCAGGGATTTTCTCTGTTATGGTTCGTCGATTATCGCCTCTGAAAAAACAGGTCGATGTAATCCAATACCGTGAGAAAAGAAAGGGTGGAAAACGAATCGAGGGAGTTGAAAAAGGGTAACGGATCAATCGTAGAGCGATCACGAGCCTCGGGACGACTGGCAGATTGCTAGTTCTCTCCTCTCGACGATTTGTGCGTTATATCTTTTGTCGAATCAGGTGAAGAGAGCCGCAAACAATGTCAGGGTGTCTGACTGTCAGGGAAATCTGGAAAACCGGGAAATTTCAGGGAATTTGATTTGTCATTGACGCTAGATTTCCTGATAATACATCGATTCCCTTTAATCGTGATGAATTGGCACGGCGGTTCTTTTTCAACCCTCCTCAGGAATCGGGAAACTGATCTTTCCCGAGTCCTGACGTACCTATATCGCTGCAGTAATTCCTAACCGTTCTTCCACCCCCCATTTCCCGGGCTCAGTAGCGATCCGTCAGAAATCCCTGGCGCGTTGCGTGTTTTCTATGCTCGTAAAAATCTATCGCGATTAACTTTTTCTACACTTTGTAATCCTTGACTCGACTTGAATCTTGAGATACGACGATGTAACAGCGACGAGAAACGATCGCCGTTGGCTTGCGGACGATAAAAGTATCGGCACAATAGTAAATTGGATTCGTTATTATACGTGATCGGATCCTCCTTTACCTCGGTTTGTGAATTTTCTTTTTTCTCCCTCTCTTATCCCCCTGTATTCTTCTCATCCTGTGAACGCGGACGCGTCTGCATTCCGATGTTCAGAAATTGGGGAATTCGGAGCATGGAGTTCGGGAGAGTTTCTCCCCTTTACCGAGGGAACAATGGACAAGATTAATTGACGAGGAAACTACCGGCGGGCTTCGTTGTCTGTAACGGGACGGAGGGCAAGGACTGTGTGAAAAGCTTTACTCGTTTGCATAAGTCGTCTTGTAATAACGTCGGGACCATCCGCTGACAAAAGATCAACTTGTCACTCAGATATTAATTATCGAATATCGATTCGTGATTTGTTGGCGGCTGGCCTCAAACACGGTGTCTAGTGGTCCTGGAAATATCCTTGAATTTTGCTTCTCCTTCAAAAGTCCGGTCAACTATCCCTTGAATTTTTCTTGTCTTTTGGAAGTATTCTACTTTTAATGTCCTTGAAGAACCTGAAAATGTCCTGGAAAGGTCGTTGAATTTGTTACGGATTTTTTTATTGGACACCGTTTGACAAAACCCGGGAATTTTTATTGAGCTGCAACGTTGGTGCCGTTTGAGATTATGACACACATTGACACGCAAGAAAAAAGGGGTGGGAAAAAAACTTGAGCAATAAAGGAAAACTTGAAATTGCTGAAGAACTTGGAGTAAACGTCGAAACCGCTAGAAATCCTTGTGCAACTTCGCGGATAGTTAAAACTTTAACGTTGGCAGAAAGAAACGGAGAGGGCGAGAAAGTGGAGGTCGAGCTCGGTTCAGTCCACTTCCGGTTATTTTAACGCTCGGTTTTATCCGGTAGAATAAACTCGAAGGAGGTTTAAATCTGCCAAGTTGCAGGAATTCCACAGCTGCAGAGGGTGTGGAGTGAAAATATACGATCTGCAGCTACAGATATTGTAAGGCGGAAAGTCACGGAGTCGAGTTTTTATAAATTTACCGGTGAAAAATTTCGCTTCAAGAATTTCAACCTCCAAGCCATCCCAACGAAAAAGCACACTACGAAACTCGTTCAAATCATTTTTGACCGTGGAGGGACGAAATTAATCCATTTATTATGGTTTATTACCAGTTCCACGAAACGCCAACTGATTCGTCACCTGGAAGTCGAACCAATGATTTCAATTCATTACGAATCATTCCTGTTGATTTCTGATTTATCGTGTAATTTTCTAGATAGAATCATGAGTCAGTGGAAATTATACAAAATGATTGAAAATCATTGTGTAACATGATGATTGCTAGTGATTCGAAAGCATATTCAAGGAGCCATTTCAGTTCCATTGATGCACAAAATGATGGGGGGGGATCACTGTTTTGCAGGTTTACAGTGACTTCGAAGTAGTCAAGTTTTCAAAATATGAACATGTGTCGCATAACGTGAAATTCAGTTTTTGTTTCGTAGACAAATAATCGTAGCTCCTCTTATAAATGTTTTACTCGTTAACACGTTTTATTTTTTTTAAATTGTATTTTTGCGATGTCTCGGAGGGAAGAAAGAGGAAATCGAGTAGCGGTAACTGAAAGTTATATTCGTAGTTCGATGTATCGATCTTGGATGATGAGTCGAAATTAAAAAGCGAGAAATGTCGACTTCCTTTAAGCATTATTGCTTGGAAATATTTTACCAAAATGTTACCTCCTGTTGTAATTAACCGCACTTCGAACATTGCATTACCTAACTACGAAATAACGATTTTATCCGAAACGCAAATCATTCCACACAACGTTACTCAACCACAGTTCCATTCAAATCCATGCCGATGATTTCCTCGAACGAATGACACCTCGCAAGGTTATTTGGCGGGAACACTCGCCCGAGTTCGGCGATTCGGGGCTGCTCTAAGGGGTGGTTTAGGAGAGAGCGTCACCCCCTTAGGGATCCGGAGTCTGGGAAACGGGCGCGTCGCGGTGACATTGACCGCGAGGAGGGCGTCGGGCGAACGACGACGACGACGACGGCCGGCGTCGACGGAGACGCGTGGAATCCGCGCTTGCGCTCGTCTCGTATACGCGGGATCGCCCTGCAGCCACGGGGGTTGCTAGTTCACCCCCGGACGAGAGCGGGGAAAGACGAGCCGGCGTTCGAAACCCAGGAGTTTTTTCACACTGGCGTGAATAAATTCGGCGCGAAATTTACAACCGAGTTGTTTTTTTTTTGTCCTCCGGTTCGCAATCGGGGATCCTTGATTTCTGCGCGTTGGTTCGTCGTTCAACTCGACGGAATTCCGACTCCACGGACGTCTTGTTCGGTTGGTTGGTTGGTTGTTGCTGTTTCTACTGTTCCTACTGTGCTGTGGTTTTGCTCGGTGTCCGTTGTTGTTGTTGTTGTTGTTGGTGGTGGTGGTGGTAGTGGTGACGACGGTGGTGGTGGTGTTTTCCGATTCTGGACCATTATGATCTTGGCATGGAATATACTATAATGTGAGTTGAATCGGCTACACATTCATTCTTGATTCAGTTCAAGTACGATCGAGACTGTAAAATTCACCTGTAGCACAGCTTGACGAGTACTCGCGTACCGGTTTGTCAATCGATTACTGTGTTCGAATACTCGATTATTACCTAAAGGTATATTCTTGTTTTGGTCTGTTCTAATTGACTCTCGTTTCGCCCGGGGGTTAAACAAATTGTTTCTTTTAAATCGATCGTTGGAAGGGAACAAAGAGGGACTTGTTCTTGTTCTTCTTCTTCTTCTTCTTTTCCTTCCGAAGCATTAAAGGTCGTCACAGTGAACGTCGATACTTGCGTCGTTGACAACACGTGGGAAAAGTTGCACTTTTAAAACGAATGTTCGTTAAGAAGATATGCAGGATTGTGATTTTATCATCCTCTAACGCTGGATGTAAATTATTGACGATACGAGGATGAAAACAAGAGAAAAGAAAATTCCGTTTGGTTACGAACACCGAATCTCGCGGGGATCAAAGTACTCTGACATGTTTAAATACAAGGATCGTTATTCCTCTCTCATCTCTTTACAATTTTCATCTTGGGTATAAAATTTAAATATTTATTAAACTTGAATCGATCGTTTATCCGTCGGGTGATTAAACGAGGGAGGGCTTTCGTCTTGGATGAAGATTTTAATGATTGTTTCGGAGACACGCCGATAGACACGAATGTACCTACCGGGCTTCTGCATCCTCGGCAAACGCCCATTTGTATGCAGAGGCTTAGCCTTCGATTAGCCCGCTTTGTCAGACAGAGAGATAGCAGTTAATCTCTGGGCTAGATTTCCACAGATCGTCGAGTTGTTTTCTACCGAGTTGAATAATAGTGGAAGGGATTGTTATTTTCATTCGTAAAAAACACCGTCATATTCACATAATTTTATTTTACACATCAGTTGATATTCACTGATATTACTGATCGTTAGGGAGTCATTTAAATAATAACTCACAGTTCTGAATACTTATAATAAACAAGTTTCAAGCTTCAATGTCCGTATCAACAATGGATGGAAGGATGGGATGCATTTAGATTTTACTCCTTGGGTCAAAGTTCAAATTCACAAACCAAATTGTATTGCTCTGTGCATTCAGATGCGTACACACCGTCGGTCGTTAACCTTGCACTTTTTTGGAATAATTCGTCAACATATGAATCCTCACCCCATGGTAACCGGACTGCTGGTGTACCTAACGTGTTCATTAATTTCATCAGAGATCCATGCTTGACTCAAGAATTATACTGATAATAGGTCATTCCGAGATAGCTAGTTATACTTGACAAATGAGAAAGAGAAAATGTCTTCATTACCGACTGAAACGTTTTGCAAACTCAGACAACTGACACGCCAGCTGCAAAGGCAAAATTGCTATCGCATTTGTCATTTTTTCACTTCACCGGAACGCGCAATGATATTTTGATGTTGATATCGTTCTCTTCACTACTGCGGACAAGTGATGTTTTGCTTCGAATTCTTACACATAATCACGCTAATCCCTCCAACCGATTGTATTTCTTATCCCAAGCGATACCCTGTAGGTGACCCTCGAACTCGTTCACATTGAACATCGTATCACAGTTTGAAAGTATGCATTGATACGTACACACTTGATACATAAATTGTATGATTGTATCGCGTATCCTCATCTCGACGTTTAATGGCAAAATTGAAGACAAACTTGTCGATATTTGTACAATCAGCTGAACTCACTTGCACGATGAAGACTAATGTAAAGAAATTTTTAACTCACACGGTACGAATGAGTAAGACAACGAGTGAGTCGTCTGATATTTATTTCACTGGATTATAAATCTTACATCGAGTAGCTCTATTCATTCTTGTATCTGGTTTAAAATTAAACGCAGTCCTCATTCCTTGAATATTGGAACTTCACAGATGAAAGGATGTGCCTCGCTGCATCTTACGGCGTACAGTCCAGTTCCATCGGCCCATAGAGTAACACATTTTCGTGTAGCATCACTGTCTGGCGAGTCGGATCTCCACGGTATCGCTACCGCGGTTAAACCTGTCGAAAAATGAAATGTTATTCGAGTTACCGATCATCGACTGAAGAGCTTTAGGTACTCGCTCACTGTGTGAGAGAAAATTGATCGCTACTTTGAACGAGGATAAAGCCAAGGTAGTGTGCAAATCGAACGTTGCTGAGATTTCTAGTCGCGTGAAGTTGGTAACGTTGCTTTAACGACGCGTGTTTAGGCAAAATCGTTACCTCGCACCTTTAGCAATGAAAAGCCAACCGTCCTTGAAAGTCATTCTAAAATTGAGCAATAATGATTTTTACCCCCGACGTTTCGTCACGTTAACGTTATTAACTTCAGCCACATAGATTTTAATTCTAGTCATCGTCTTACCAGTTTTCATCTCGGTCCATTCGGTGCTGTCGAAAATTCTGTGAAATCCAACGTACGGAACCGCGGTGGTTTCTTTCAATCCCGTCGCGACCTCCACTTTCCGGAACGAATCCAATACAGCCAAGTATCCTCCGTCAGCGATGCAAATTTTTTGGGCCTTATCCCAGAGGAGCTTATTCTTGTAGACTTTGTAAGCAACTCCGATATCCGGGAAGACCGCGTAGCCATCAGGCAGCTCAGTGGCGACCTTCGGTACCAACGACCGATCTAAGACTGATCAATCAACGTGACTTCTCATACCGTCATCGATTCCCATTTACTACCGTCAATAAACTCTCCGGCTAGTTGAATTTCAAATATTCTCACCCAAGCTGACATTGGCTGCGGTGAAGTTGTCGGCATCTATCAGCTGACAAACGAGATGCAAGGGCAGCACGGCCAGCGGACTGTACATGCTGAGAGTTTGTTCGTCACTTGAAGTAAACCAACCAATCGAGTCTCCGGCACTGTTTAAAGTCTGAAAGACGTCTTGGCTCTGTTTAACTTGAGTACTGGCGACAGCTACTTCAGCTGTGTCTGGACTTTATCGGAAGCGATAACTTCTGCGATGACCTGACCCGGCCGAAGCTGTGCCGAGTTTGGCGTACCTAATTGATAAAGAAACGACGAACGAAATGGGAGGGGGAATAAATAAACTGAACGATTAGCTGGAACAGTTATTTATTGGAATATGTGCCACAGTATGATCGATAGTGGTTCACCCTAAGCTTGTCACGCGCTTCGTGTTCACCGTTATTTCGGTCTGTCGCAACGATTCGACGTTCTCTTCTCTCCGGAGAACCTCCAGCTTGCGCTTGTGTCCTTTGACCAAGGAAATCTCGCAAATTGAGGGCAACTCCTGACTGCAGTTCGATGGACTCAATCCGCTTCCGTCGAACCACAAAACCGTGCATCCTCCGGCTCCTGAATTCATGTTTGCCTCTGGTTTCCAGGGTACGAAAGCGACGGGCTCACCTGCGGGTATAGAAATTAGGGAAAGTTGATCGTTTTTGAACGAGGACTGTGGAGGGTAGGGGGGTAAGGTGGACCATCTCCGTGTACGGAAAGTGTCCTTAAATGAAAGGGATGAATTAAGATGACGCTGCTGCAGCTAATGTTCCACAAACCGCCAATCAGATTGAACCCGATCGAACCCTGTTTGCTGAGCTCCAATCAAGACCTGAAATGTTATTCAACCCCTGACAGGCAAACCTCCAAACCTACCTCTCGTGGCAATGAGTGTAAAATATACCCAGTGGAAATCAATTTCAAATATCTAGACTTCTAACAAAGTTAGCGAGATTTTTTTTCTTTTACTTGTTTCTTTTTAAGTAAAGTTCAAACAATTCTACGTAAAATGGTTGTATTACGAAAGTAGTTGCGTCGAACCAAACAAACAAAAATGAACTTTGATGGGTTCAATCCTCATTGCCTGTCAGTGGTCAATGCTTTTCGGTGGACACTCTTCGGGTCGAACAGTCATGTGAGACAGTGCTCGTTGCCTCTATCCTCCATAGCGAGGACGTTGCAGCTTTTATCTCACCGCTTTTCACGCTCATCCATTCCATGTTGTTGAACAATCTGTGAAGGCCCACGTGGGTGTTTATGCTCTTCTCCTTCAGGCTTGCGGCGTATCCGACCTTGTCGAAGGAGTCGATCACAGCCAGATCACCACCCACCGCGATGCACTGTTTCCGGGCTGCGTTCCAGGTCATTTTATTGGCGTAGTATTTGTAGGCGACTCCGACGTCTTCGAAAGCTGTGTAACCCTCCGGCAACGTGGTTGTCTCGTTCAGTACTATGGGGTGAAATCGAGATCTTGTTTGTAACAGTTTATTTACCGCGCATTTCGTTACACGTACGTCCAATAGTATCACATCGATACCATGAGTATCATGAGAATCACGTCTGAATATCACAAGTGAATGATGAAATTCGCAAAATCAACACACAACGTCAACGCATCGTAAATTTCGACGTGTATTATTCCAAGATTATATATTTCAACGCGCATTATTTTCAGCGTTGAAATTTTTTTAAATCAACACACGATGTCGGCACATCATAACTCTCAACACATATTATTTCAAAATTGTATATTTCCACGCACTTTATTTTCGATGTTAAAAATTTTTAAAAATTTCCACAATCAACACACAATGTCGACAAATGGAAATCAAAAATTTCAACAGTCCGTAATGTCAACATGTCACAGTGTTGATTTGGAAAAATTAGAATTTCTGCAATATATGATTTAAATTCTATACTCAGGTATAAAGTCTAAGTATCAAAAGTAAATGGTAAAATTTGCAAAATTTGCAAAATTGAACACGAAATGCGCGTTGATTCGTGTATATGTTGACCACTCGACTTGTGTCGAGATAAATTACGTTGAATGTGTGACGTGTTGAATTCGTCACGTGTTATTTAGACACGTAAACGATATCGTGTATATCTTCAAAGTATTCCTACCGACGGAAATGCTGTCGAAGGTTGAATTCCCTCCGCTGATAAGTTGGCAGGCCAGCTGCAGAGGCAGCGTCACTAGAAGCCCTCCAGACATTGTTTCTCTTTAACTTTCCGGGGAACAAACGTCAACTCACGACGAGCTTTAGACTTCGTTTAAGCTACAGTCTGCACTTATACACTCGGAGTTTACAAAACTCGAGATGATAACCATTGAACCGATTAACTTGATATCTCGAGATGACCCGACCCTGCGTTTCTTCTCATCACACGGACACATGCGCGCTGCCGATGATTAAATACTATTTTAATTACGCATCGTTAGTTCGATTTAATTAACCAGTATTGCGCCGCAGCGAACGGGTTAATAGGATTCGATCTAATCCCTATGATTTTTATGGTTTGTTTGATACGATGCGATATTTTGAATATAATATTATTACTTAGCCTTGTAGGTGATTATAACTGTCAGTGGTTAAAGCTTTTCAATGATTCGTTGGGTTCTTTTACATCCAAAAGCACGTAGTTTGCTGCTTGTATACGCTCATTGTCGTGTCTCTTGTCTTTTTTTATGTTTCCAATTTTTTATCTATTAATTCGGCTGTATCTATATCGTGTTTATATTATTCTTTAATTGTGCTTCTTGTTATTTTATTTCAGTTATATTGTATTGTATTTACGTTATATACGACGATATTATGATCATAGTTAATTCACGATTCGTTGTTTCTTTGTAAAAGGATTAAATCCCGTGGAATTATGTAAATAAATAAATAAATATTACGGCTATCGAATGAAACAACTACTCGCTTTCACTCGACAGAAAAGTAACGAATGATTTTCGTAACAAATAATTTGAATAATTTAAACGAGGCTGAAGCTGATAACGTTAACGGAAAAAACAACATTATCGTGAAATTTCTAAACGACTATTCGTGGAGTTGATTTTTCGAAATATATGAATATATTTTCTTTACCATGGTCTATCAAATTTCAGACAATCCTAAAGGTGCGAAATAACGTCGTTTCCCAAACATGCAGCGTTGCTGTATCCTCGCTAAATTTATCCTCATTAATTCAAACCGCCAATCGTAAATCCAAGCGTTTTCGTAGGATTTGATCGAAAATCCGCGACGCAGACAATGCTCGTCGGCATTCCGCAGCCTCCCCGAATCATCCCCGGCGGGCTTTTCCGACTCATCCCTCTCCACCGATCCATAATTTAAACGCACGTCTGTTCGTGAACGGCGGTAAATTTCCCCGATTTTTTTTCGAACGCTTATGATAAGGTGGGCGGGGGTACGCACGAATCATATTAATCAGTATTCGACTTTGTCTATTTTCAACGAATCTTATCACCTCTCTTTTTCAACGATACGTGCCCCAATGTATTCTGGTCTTTAAGCTGCTGCGCGATTTTGAACTGGTTTTTGTCACGAGGCTGAGGTCAGTAATTTTACCGTATCGAAGTATTGAAACGAAAATAACTCAGGAATTTGAATTTACAAAATAAAAATCTTATTCACGCTTTATCAACTAAATTTCCGAAATTTCGCGCAACCCTCCAAAGTTGCAAAACAACGATTTTTTTTCTAAAGATACATGCATCATTGCAACAACGTTACGAAACGTTCAACCTGATTTTCCGCCCACATTTATACCCCTCCAAATGGCGGTACCGTCTGCAAAATCTGTGGAAAATAAAAGGGACACGAAACGGGCGGTTCGAGCTTTGCCAATAACTAGTCTCGGCGTGTTGTGTGCAGCTTGCGCCGGCTGTTGTATGCAGGCAATATATCTCTTGGAAGATAAAAATAACGCCCGGCTGAACGTCCATTTGTATTTCATCCGTGATACGTTGTCCGACTTCCATTCCATTTGCAAATTACTCTTCGGTTGAGAAGCTTTCTTTTCGTGCTTTGTTTTTTTTTCTTATTTATTTATTTATTTTTTCCACTTACCTCCAAAGCTTCCGCAGTATATCGCCATTCGAATATCAGGCGTGCGTGTTTTTCGCGCATTCGTTTTTTCGCTCTCATCTCTTCTCTTCCACATTTCCATCCCTGGCTACCCTTGTTTCCCGGTCGCGTTGAGAAACGGGGCTTTCGTTCAATCCGCCTTGTTTCGCCCCGCGGGATAAGAGAACGCCTAGAGCCACCCAGCCAGCCACACTACATCTGTAGCACTCGACCCTCTTGTCGGGGACAATTAAAAATGCATTGGAACCCGCCCCTCTCACCCTCACCCTCTTCCTATTCTCTCTGTCCCTCGCCACCCTTCTACCGGGGTTTTACAAGAGCGTATAAAATCCCGGGGAATTAATTAAAACGCGGGGGATGAAGAAAAAAAAAAAAGAAAGAGAGATGGAGAAAGAGAGAAGTTCTTCATTCAGCCAGATGACTCGGCAACCGACGCCGCATGTTTTCGTTTTAACAATTTTTTTATACACAGCGTGTGTGTGTTTTTTTTCTACTTATTTATTTTTTAAAATTATTTTTACCTTTTCGTATCTCTAAAAATGTATATAATGTACAGTTTACAGCAGTCATTGCCGTCTGATTTTTGTGTGTAATCGCAACGCTCGACTCTCCTTCTAATTCTTCTAATCGAAAATTTTTCTTCTCCTTTCATTCGCAGGTAAGTCGGCCACATTTCGTTCGTCGTGTTTACCGTCGGGTTTAATTAACTCATCGATCCTACTGCGTGAACGACGTTTCCACAGTTGTGAGTATGATAATTGATCGTAGACAACATTCGTCGTGTAATAATCAATGCCGCGGTATTTTTTAATCATCGTTACACCGCAGTCATTAACGGCGACTGAAAGATAATTTATTCGAAACGCATCGGAGAACTCTTGTGTCGGCATCGCGGTGTGTTGGTAATAATTTCCAACGGGGTGAAAGCCCGTGGTGAAAGTGCGCGGATATGGAAAATGCCTTACAACGCGTTGTTGCGGTTTTTTTCGCGTCGAGCAAAGAAAGCCAAAAAAAAAAATTAAAAAATAAAAAAATATACGCATACACACTGCAAAATAATAGAAAAATATATGAAAAATACATTGAAAGGATTTCAGTGCGTGGTTAAAACGCATGAAAACGGGACAAAGCGTGTGTGTATGTGTAGTGTCGCTTTCAAAATGGCTTCCCGAGTGAAAAGTGCGCGTAGTACCGAATCTTTGTCTGGATTTCGAAACTCACACGCATTCGCGTACGTGCATGCATGCACGCTCGAATGAATTTTACCGCCTGTCTTTCTACCTGCGTCTCTTTACCACCGCTACATTATACTTCTCTCCCCTTTCTCCCGGACCCTGATATTCATCCTAAAGCAGAACCTTTCGCATGTGAAAAACTTGGTTTAGCAAACTCTGCCGAAAGGAGTATAATTTACAGGGGAAAAAGTATACGTATTAGATGTGAAAATGCGGTTGAAAAATTGATTGGTTTGGGAAGTTACGATACAGTCAAAGACAGTTTCTGCGGATTCTTCAGTCATTGCCCGATATCAGATTAGTTTAATTATCGTCTCGTTGTTCATCGGATCTTCTTTTTTTTTTTTTTTTTTTTGTATTTGCTGGCGCGTCGTTCTCACCGAATTCGATTCTAGTTAACGTATTAGTCGCGTTTGTTCGCGTATTTATTTCTAAATTTTTTCGTTTGGGAAACACTGTTTCAACTCTGTCGTTCTTGAAGTGGATGGATAGTAAAGTTACGGTGGGCGCGAGTCGCGATTGGAATTAAGCTTACGACGGACGGACGTTCAGCCGGATTCACGTCACGTATTACTGAAGGCTTGCATGCTTTCCCGACCGAGTATGTATTAAATACGTAATCTATTCGTATCGAGAGACACGACCTCCGGTAATGAGATTTCATGCTTGGGAGAAATGAAATATTTCGAAATCGAGTGTGTTTCAGGGGGTTACATCTTGCAAGGTTTTCTTTTTTTTTTTTTTTTATTTTCTTCCTTGCTCTTAGAGAAATCGTCAACACTTGTTGCAACTTGAGCTTCAGGGCTTTGTTATTTATAGTTTCACGAATATTTTGAAAATTTTTCATCGAAATTAATAACAAAATGGCGGCATGACGCGTATAAGTAGCGAATGACTCCGAAATCGAGAGTTTTTACGGTGGCGCATCTTCTGACGTTATTGTTCAACTTGTGAGAGGGAGAAAAATTTTTTAGAATCAAAAATACCTTTTTGGATTCGAGCTCGTAGCCCAAATGTTGAAAAAACTAAACTTTCTTCCAAGCATATACGATTACGAACAAAACACATCATTTTTCGATAAATAAAAAAGTGTTTAAAAAATCTTGAGATGAAAATTAAAAAACCTAGCCACTAGCTGAAATCGATGAACAAGTTTGAAAGATTGTGTCAAAGTTTCAAATCGATCGAATAAAAATTGACCGAGGAATCTGCGTCACCGGATTGAAAACGTGGTCGTTCGCTACTTATACGCGACATGTCGCCATTTTGTTATTAATTCAAAATGAAAAAATTCTAAAATGTTTTTGAAAGTGTAACTGGCAACGCCCTTGAATTCAAATTACTTCAAGTTTTTACGTTTTCTTAAAAAAAAAAAAAAAATCTGTAAAACCCCCCCTAATACCTCCGCATTGTATGCTGGGAAATTATTAATGACTCGGTTGTCGCCGACACTTGGCTAAGCAGCTCTCCTAAGTTGCGCTTGGCAGGTTGACGGAGTTTGCGGGGTGGCAGTGAGTTTAACTTCGTGCCCATATAAGCCCTGAGAGACGCTCGGGATTTAAGCGGAGAATTTTCGTCTGGTAATTGGAGGAAAGTTTCAGGAGGCAATCCTAAACTTGGGTCAAGAAAATAAATTCTTAGATCAAAGTGTGTCGTCACTTACGCTTCGGCATGTTATTCTCTTTCGGGATCGTGAACAAAATACACGTGATATGCAATTTGTGTTTGGAATATTTATTCCAGAGATAATTATGATTTTTACAAGCGTATTAACGAGCTGTGAGTAGGTATATAGAATTGTCGGTAAAGATACGATAAATCCTACCAATCAAATCATAGGAATTACTTATCGTTGTCCGTTCATATTGGAATCTCGCAAATAAAGTGCTGGATGTTTTTATAGCAATTTCCTGCAGCAAGTCCTCTTCCGTCCATCCACATAAATGCGCAGTTTTCGTCCGCGCCGTAGGTTGGTTCATAAGGCGCCCATGGAAGGGAGGACACGAGAGGATCTGGTGACAGACAAACGTTTACATCGTAGCACTAAACGGACCTCGAACCTTTACGATTCCAGAAACGAGCTTTGAAGTTTCGCGAGTTTTCGTCGATGTTGAAATCGATACTTTTATTCCAGGGTTTCTGTAACAGGCGCTGAACATGCCGCGAGTTTGACGAGACGATGATGATGATTGAGTTTGAACCCTTACCAGTCTTGAAACCCTTCCATTCACTCCTCTTGGACCATCTGCGAATCCCAATGTGCGAAGCAGACGTGAGTGGTTTAATTTTCATTGCGTATTCCAGTTTTTTCAACGAATCGACCAGCGCCAACACAGCGTCATCTTCGCGGCATCGTCTTTGAGCCTCATTCCACAACACCAATTCCGTGTGATGCGACTTGTAGGCGACACCGATATCCGGGAAGGCTATGTACCCCTCGGGCAACGGGGAACTGTTTTGCTTACCAGTAGACGTATTTTGACCTGAAACAATTTAGACAATTGAGTTCGTTTCCTCAGCCACAGACATTATTCTGTTGCTATGTGCTATTTTTCGATCGACTCTTTCCCCATAAATTTCTTACCAAAAGTTACATTTCCGTTGGTAGAATTCCCGGCACACATTATCTGGCAGGCGAGATGCATCGGAAGCGAAACGAGGAACCCTGCCATTTTTCGAGTTTATTATTCAACTTCGTACCGACTGACTCGACGTTTCTTCTGCGTTTACTCCCGCTGACGACGATCTGTCGATGTTTTATACGTAAGATATTCTCCCCCTTTGACTTTTCTTATCTCGTACCGACAGATAAACCCATGCGAAGAATCCGAGTATCGCTTACCGAGTGTTGTATAAGAATAAAATAAAAATAAATGGATTATTAAACCGTGGAAAAGAAAATAGTTTGAAAGACGAAGGATATTTTATTGTTTAAGTAAAAATGGAAAAATTTCACACAAGTAAATAGTTTGTTTATCGCAGTAGTTTGTCGCAATTCCTCTGCCAACTACGAATATATAATTCGGTCTGAAATTACAAGTATTCGCCGCAGCTAAACGTTCTCCTTTGGTATCGATATCTCGCAAAGGAAGTGTCGTTTGTCGGTGCACGTTTCGGAAAAAAGTCCTCTTCCGTCGTGCCACATCCCCCCACATTTCAAGTCGGCACCCTCGAACGGTTGGTTGGGAGCCCATGGAACCAAAGACACGGGAAGACCTGGTGACGAACATTTATATCCTATCAATGAACGGGCCTTGAAAAAAATCGCAAAGATTTTAGAATTGAGCGTTCAAGCTTTGCGAGTTTTCGTCGATCTTGAGTTCAGTAAGCACTTTATTCAAGGGCTTTTACAATAGGCGATCAACATGGCGCGAGTTGGATGAAGATGAGCAATTTTAAGGGAGTTCCATAACCGTACGAGAATTGGCGATTCGACAGATTTATGTGATTCGATCGTTAGATTAAAATTTTGTATAAATTCACGGGATTGTTTGTCAGATACGAGGAAATATGTCTTCGCTCATTTTACACGTATTCTCATGGAGGAATGGACGAGAATCGAAGTTGTCGATTAAGTTTGTAACGAAGTGACCCTGAAATTTGGGTGAATTTTTTTTTTGGCAGTAGAAGCAAGTCCGATAACAATTGATAAAGATATTTCAGAATTATTCACCACTTCCACGATGTTGGGAAAAATTATTTAAAAAACTGTACACACGTCTGAGGTTGTACTCGGCTGTGCAGGCCGTAAAACGTTGCGACGTGGCAACAACGCATCGCATGCGTAAAACATGAAATTGCTGTGTCAGCGTTACTTTTCGGTTATAAATTTCAAAGATCTTGGAAGCATATACATGGAATGTACAAAGCTTTCGCAATAACGTGACGAGACGTTGCCAAAGTCTGAAAAACCTAATACGATGGTCAGACACGCAATTTTGAATATCCGCGTAACGCCGTTAAAACTTGTTCAAACTCTTACCATTCTTGACACTCGTCCATTCTTCCCCGTTGAAAAATCTGTGAATCCCAACGTGAGCGCTAGACATGGCTGGTTTAACTTTCATAATGTAATCTTGCGTGGTCAACGAATCGATTACTGCCAAATTGGCGCCGTTTTCGATGCATCGTCTCCGAGCTTCGTCCCACGTCACTTCTTTATCGTGATACGATTTGAAGGCGCGCCCGATATCCGGAAAGGCTACGTATCCTTTGGACAACGGCGCGTGTTGCTGAAAACTCGGTGTATTATCGACTGAAAAGATTGAGTAAAGAAAACAAAAAAATAAAAATAAAACTGAAGATCTTTGTGTCACAGCGACGGAACTTTTAGATTAATTTCATCTTTGACGATTACTTACAGCAGTTTAGATTATTGTTGGTTGAATTTGTTCCGCACATTATTTGACAGGCGATTTGCAGCGGCAACGAAACGAGGAGCGCTGCCATTTTTCAACTTTATTTCCAAACTCCTCGCTGATGCGAATTACTGACCTTCTACTCCGTTAGAACACGAATGTGGATTCCTTTCGACTGTTCGCTTCGCATCTCGACCGCGGATAATTGTGGTCGACTTGATCAGCGGGTTTCAGGTTTAACCAGTTTTAAAACTTGTCCGCTCAGCCTTGACGAATAAAACGTACACTTACCTTGAATCCTCACCGCTTCACCGATCCACGCGTAGCGTCTTTCTCTGTTCAATGCTTCGATGCTCGCATCGCGTTTTAAAAAGTGTGAAGATCTTTGACGACACCGATATCAAAGATCGTTAACGTCTCGAGACGACCCGATGCTTCCACGCGTTATCATCCACAGCATCGATTGCTTTACTGATATTCACAATATTCTACGTTTCTTACCTCTTACTACCGAGATGATGCATTACAGCTCACTTAGTCGTGAAAAACGTCACCGCGTTGTTCGACCGATATTTAAAACCGTAAATTCTATTTTTATTTGAAAACTACAGAGGATTATTTATTTTTCAAACTCGGTGCTACTCGTCTTTTCGTTAGATGTAATTCTTCAGCTTCTTAGTACGTATCGAGAACAACAACATTTCGCACAAGCAACGACAATAAATGACACTCTGGACTGCAAAGCCGTCTATTGCTCGTGTTATGGCAATTAGTGACAGTTTTTTTCCCCGAATTTGACAGATTTTTACGGTACTGAGACGTATTTCGATGCTGAGCGTACAAAGACTTGGTTGTGAAATCGCTTTGTTCATTTACCTACCAATCTCGAATATCATTACGACAATTAAGCTCATCGGAGGTGTAAAATTTTTCCTCGTTTTTATACGCTGTTGCGATACCGGTGTGATATGATGATTAATGGGATCGGATGACCGGAGAAGCTTATCTGTTTTCAGAAATTCTCCGCATAACTTGATTATCGTTTGAATACATTTAACGTTCCACATAACACAGTTTAAGTGTCAAAATAAGGAAAATAACGAATATGTTATCAACTAAGTTTCGTTTTTTTTTCTGCGAAATGTATATTGACATTATACATATCTCAGAAAAAGATACGAAATTTAGTTGATAACGTGTTCATTATTTTCCTTATTTTGACACTGGTATACTTTTGACACAAAAGTTTACATTTATTGATTTGAGTTATCTCAACTCGCTTGGACTCGCTGTGCGTCAGAGCGAATGGCGTGTTATTCGTTTCTTCAATCATTCGTCGTCGCTTCTTTACTACGGCTTTGAAGCGTGTCGATAATTTTTTGATGTCTCTGGTTACGCAGATGAGGAAAAACCCCGAAGCTGTAAAAAACATGAGGCTTCATTTTGATTAATAATTTTATAAATCATATTCAGTACAGTCTGTAGAGCAGTCGAGCAAAGAATACTTTACATCATTGTCAACGGTATAAAAAAATTTTTTCAACTCGTTGACATTTTTTCAATACTTCATTTAATACAGATGTAGCGTTAAAATTAATTGGCATCGACGAAACTTTCCGAACCCGTTTTAATTGCCCGCCTTCAAGTTCCAGCATTATTTTCATCTCACGATCAATCAATGTCACAGATCGAGGGCTGTTTCTCCTTATCGGTCGTAGACGCTCGTTTCGGTCTGATTCGCGTAGATGCAGCAGAATTATTCACGCGCTTGGCCTCAAGTAGTACGAGTCAACGGTTGGACGACGCGTGGAAACAGCCGTTATGTTCAGACACACCTTCGGGTTCTCGTCTTTAGCCGTTTGTCGCCCTCGTCCGTTCACTTTTACCACTTCGCGAGACCTTTTCTTCGTCGATACAGTGCGATTGAAGTATTACCGCGAGCTTGTCGTATAATTGAATCAATTTTATCCCCGACTCAACCGTGACGTTAACTTTTTCGACCCGAAAAGCGGAACGCAAGTGGCATATTTTTCCCTCTCAACTTTTGCGGGAAAAAAAGTAAACGATAATAATCATTGCGAAAGTCTGGATAGTTACGTTTTTCATCCACGTCTATTTTTTTTTTTTTTTTTGGTTTACCTTTGGCGAAATTTCATCGTATTACATAAACAAAGAGGACATTAATGTACGTAATAACGCAAATCTACACCAAACCCATAATTTTTACTCCAAATTTCAAAGACGCCTGCGACAATTTCTTTTTCCGCGAGATCCGCAATCCCGAATCTCTGACGTAATATAGCCTGCATTGTAATTTTGCGAATCTCAAAACCATCTGCCGTTGAAACAGCTCCCGTTGTTAAAGTTCCTCGACAACAAAGGGAGGGATTCCAATACGGATTCCAAAGCCCTCGGAGTTGCCCTCGTAATACTTGGATATTCTTCTTTTTCGTTTCTTTTCTTTTCCTCTCTTTTCTTTTTCATTTTCATCTCGGCCCAGCTCGTCTCTGAAACTATGTCACGAGCGTTATACGGCGAGCCGACAACAAAAATAATGTAATCTAAAATTCTCACGATTTTTGTTCTTACAATATTTATGTACGAATAACCAAACAGAGATGAAATTTAATAAAGCTGGATTTCGTTCGGTGGTGTAATAAATGTTCGTTGGAACAGTTGGAGAAATTTTGAGACAACGATCGCGTGGCGTATTTTCGTTTTCTCTCGTGGAACTCGCTTACTTGGAATTGTTTGTTGTTATCCAGAGGACGAAAATAGTAAGTGGTAATGATAAAACGAGAACGATCTCCAGAAAATTATCAACGAATTGTGAAAAAGATGCAGACAGAGGCGTTCGTTGAATGGCAGGTGGTTTTTATGGGGAAAGTTAAACTCAAACCAACGCTAAATCCAACGAGTCGCTTTCGACGAAAAACTCGTCGTTAAATAAAGGTGGGAAAAAGATGAAAAAAATCCTTTCCGTTTTTCCTCGAGCTCGGCTTTGATATAATATAACGTACAAAGTATACATACATACTTACATACGTGCGTAGATGTAAAAAGAATGTATGAATTTATTCATGTACTCATCGTCGCTTCGTCGAGGACAAAAAAACAGAAAACTTTCCGTCACCTCTTTTGATTTTTTCGGATGGTCAACGTTTTTCTTACAACTCTGCGGACCGCCGTAAATTCGTCGGAACATCCGGCCCTTGAATCCTGAATATTGAATCTCTAATCCTCTGAGGCCTGATCCGAAGCAGATGCGAGTACGACGCTTGAAGGGTTGTATCGACGATACGGCGATACTGAATAATTCATAAAAGCTTCGCTCGAACTTTGCTGCAAGAGTACAGAAGACTTCGAGGAATCAAAGGGACGAAGAGGAATTAGAGAAAGAATCTGTTTTTATTCTCTTAACAAAGAATGAAAGGAAAAAAATGGAAAACATGAAAATTGCTGGTTATTTATTTTTGCAATCTTCCTTTCTGCGGTGGTGATTTCATTTTATTTCGCTGTTCAAATCCGCTCTCCTTTTTTATACCGTATACTTATGCACACCTCGTTCTGCCTTGACAATTTTCTTTGGGATTGCGAGGACGGTGCACAGAAGCCTCGATTAAAATTTTTGGATTCACCCGCTGATGTGTCTCTTCTTTCCTCTCAGCAAGCATTCGTCATTTTGCTTTTTTTCTTCTTTTTCTTCTTCTTCTTCTTATTATTATCTCACAGGTCTGCAAAAAAATACTTTATTTCAGCTACATGGGATGTTTTTGGTAAACATTATGTTTCCCAAAAATGATTTCCATTTTCAATCAAGAGTACGATACCAGATTTCGAGTTTAACCGGAGTTCAACTCTAAATAAAACTACGAACACGTGTTGAATAAAAAAACATTACGTGATGAAATTTCTTGAATATTTTTACCGGTTTCAGTGATTAAAAATCTACAAGGAACGGTATAAACAAATCTGTGCAGTTTTTCAGTCGAAGACCCGTGTTATTTTTACAATACCCTTTTACCTTCAGCAGCGTAAGATTGGATATTTTTGGAGAACCATTTTTTTTTTCTCTTCTCTCACTTTTAACCCCCCGCGAGTTCAGGCGAGGTCTGAAAACGACGCGATCGCGTTATTACGGGAGTTCTACGACGTTTTTCAACCCTCCGCCTTCGGGTTTGAAACACATCGTCGTCCCTCTGAAAAGCAACTTCGTCAAGTTTCGTACCCTAGCTTTTCCACAACAATATCGTTCAAGATGATTGCGCGGCGCCATGCGACGTCGTAAACAAGACTCTGCAGTGTGGAAATCTCCGTCCCGAATTCAATGTCTGCAGGCGAACGTAATTAACCAGCCTACGTGACAATCGTTAAAGTTATATCGCCACTGGAGCTGAGCTGCACGCGAAATGGCTCAGAGTGTGTCTATAGCTGATAAAACTCGTCCCTGAAACTACTCGTCCCTTAATCGAGCGAACTGCGCTGCTCAATTACGGTTTAGGTAACCATCAATGGGCTGTAAAGTCCGTGCGAGAAGTTGGAAAAAAGTAGATAAAATCCTTCGAAACATGGCCGGCAATGTTATTAAGCCCGGACGATGTTGAGTACGGATAAATTAAAATCCTTGTTACCGTGAAGTGGAAACGATTTTGAGCAAATTATTCGAATTACACAAGCTAAGATAACGACTATTTGAGAAGAGTCTCTTCTTTACTCTACCAACTATTCATCCTCAAAGTCCTCCGGAGCTTTCAAACTTGCAGCAAACTGCGTTGTTCAATTACTGTTCAGGTAACCATCGATGGGTTGCAATGTCTGCGTCAGACGTTGGGAAAGTAGATAAAATCCTTCGAAACATATCCGAAAATGTCGTTAGTCCAGAAGATGTTTAGTACGGATGAATTCCACTCATTACCATAAAGTGGAAACGATTTCGAGCAAATTCGAATGACTCAAGCTAAGATATCGACAAGTTGAGAAGAGTTTTTTCTATACTCTCACAACTTTTCATCCAGACGGTACGTCGCATTCATCCTGAAAGTTCTTCGGAGCTTTCAAACTTTCAGGCAACTATTACTACGCAGACCGTGTTTATCGAGTCCACCTATCCTTCGTCCAATATTGTTACTGCACCTTAACTTCTTCGCGAACACTTCACCATTTCATTAACAACTACTAGCCGATGTCGAAAAACTTGATCCACGACATTATAAAGCCAGTGAACATGCCTCGAGTCTGCTTAGAGCCAGACAAATAAATACTTGGGTTATTCACGTGACAAGTTCAGAAGGCTGAAGTTGGTAACGTCAGCGTAACGAAACGTCATTGAAACAATGATTGTTGTAAAATTTGAACATGTTTTCTTCGTTATTATTCATTAGATAAATTTAAAAAAATTACGAGGGTCCCAGTAACGTCCCAGTAAGTTTTACCTGAATATACCTTCTGACCTTATAACTTCTACCTCATTCGATTTTCGATTCCAGGCTGCGGTAATATGAAAATAATTTCATCAAAATTCGCCGACTGTTTGGTCAGCTGCACTTGAACAAGGCCGAATTCGCGTTTCTCAAAACGTGTTCTCGTTGAAGGTTTCACCGGCGTCGTGAAATTATTTAGGTGAAGTAGATTGGCCGGGTGTAAATAGGCTCGCCGACTCGTTTCATCCCAGCTAACTCACCAGGATAAGGTGCTTGCAGTGTTATTAAAGCCGTTCTTAACGCGGTCTAAATTATCTCAATCACTTCCGCACTTAACCACCTCACCCATCCCTCTCGATCCCAAGTTTATTTTTAGTTTATTCATAGTTTTCGTTTATTATTTCAATTAATCTCACGCAGTGAACAATATAATTAATTGGTGCAAGGTCGCGTCTCCGTAAAGACCGTCGACATTAATTTGGGGTCAAGTAAATAGATTCAGCTGTTACTTGCCGCGTATTACATCCTCGTGGGACAAGGGGGTCAATATGACTTTGGCGAAAATGTCGCCCGCGGTTTGTTGCAAAACAAATTCAAGTATTCGGTGCAACTGTGCAATTAGATGAGTGGGCAATAAGATCGAGTCAATGCATCGCTAATCGGGTATAAATACGGCAGCTTCGATCTGACTTAATCATAAAGCTGCATTCAACGTTAAATAATCAACCTCATCATGATACGGTTCACCGTTTTGCTTATCGCCGCGTTGCTATTTCTGCCGCATATCAGTCAGACATCCGCTGACGACCAATCCGCTGGGAATAACTATTTACAGTTCTTTAACACGTGTAAGTATATCGATTGTATCAATGGTTTTTTTCTGGTTTTCTATTAGTCGATGAAAAAAAAAAATTCTTCCTTTATTTTAATAACAAATCATTCACGGCTCGTACTTACAATATTGAATATTTTTTGATGTAGCCGAAATGATGCAGCACATGACTTCAATTTCGGATGAAATACGGAAACGAGTCCCCAGTTTACCTTTTTAGTCGATGTTCGACAAAAATTAAAATCCACGTTCTAATTTACAACCCGCAATTACGAATAGGATCAATCGGACGACAGTCTTATAAACCTGCAACGAAGAACAAGTCAGACATATTCAAGCGAAGACTCGAAGAGGACGATGTTACATATTTCGTGAAAATAAAACGTGGTAGTTAAGAAAAAAATTAACATACAATTGATCAAAATGGAACTGCTTCGAAGTATTTGGAGACAAATTTTGAATGTAAAAAAATAAATCCATTCCTATCTCTGTACACATTTTCACGTGTTTTCTTATCACCAAAATTTGCCAAATTTACGGAAAATTTGGTGATATACGTAGACGGTTTTCATATTTATGACGAAGCCGTTGGCGGATGAACGTCGCTTTTCAGCTTCTCGCAATCTATCGCAAAACCCGCGAACGTCTCTTCTGATCGTTTATCCAGAGAGGAGAGAAAAAAAGAAAAGAAAAATGTTGAAAATGAAATAGAATCAGAGGAGCGTTAAAAACCATCGTTCGGTTCGTACCTATCTGTGGAATTCATTATCGTACATAGACGTTTCTGAATGAAGTTATTTCCAGAATATTTGACCCAGTTAGCTTTTCAGAATTCGTGCGCATGATTATATTATTATCATCGTCGCTGGTGGTCGCAATTGAATCGAGAAATAAACGGATCAACGTAACTTAATCTATTCGTTATATTCCTAACGTAACATTATTCCCCCTCCTCCCCCCTCTTCCGTCCCCCGGATGATGGAACAAATTTATCATCACGATCCGCACAGCGCGAGCTTGCGGATACATTCAGTGTGTAATATTATACCTATAAATGTTGCGTATTATACAGCCGTGAGTTTGCGTACATAATTTATATACCATCCGGATGACGATGAAGCGTCGTTCTCTCGGTTATTCCAGTAATTATTATCGTATCAGACCGCAAAAATATCCACGGCGAAGCGGTCGGAGGGGGAGGGGAAGAAAGAAAAAAAAAGATAAAATAAAAAAATTCAAATTAATTCAGGATTTTTCCGTCGCACGAATCGCGCCTGGAATGAAGGCTGCGGTAAAAACGGGAGAGAGAGAGAGAGATAGAGAGAGAGAGAGAGAGAGAGAGAAAGAGAGAGAGAGAGAGAGTGAAAATATTTTCCTTCTTTTTTTTTCCCATCACGTCTTGGAAAGAGTGTCTCTATCTCGCGATATTAAAACTCTGCGACCGGTGTATGATATACCTATATTTACCTGTGTTTGTATATATATCTATCTATATATATATATATATACATATGTATGTATGTATGTATGTATGCATGAATACTCTGCAGGGGTAAAACGTCCTTCTTAGTTTACGTTGATATGGAGAAGCGTGGAAAAATTGAGGACGTGAAAATTCATCCGAAAGCCAGAGGGGATGAAAGAAAAAAAAGAAAAAAAACACAAAAACCAAGACGTACCGCGAAGCGAGAAAAGTGTAAGGAGATGGAAAAATTGATACGGTATTTGAATGAGAAATTGCTTCAATTTTTACGTCCACGATAAAAAGTCGATTCGAGGTTTGTACCTTCGTTATTGTTTCGTACGACATTGTCAAATCGACGGAGTGAAAACCGTTTCAGAATGATTTCTCTTCGGCGATACGTCGATACAATTATTTCCCCCACTTTTTTTTTTTATCCCGCGTCCTGTTTTCTCTAACCCTTTTTACCCTCTTTTCCAGCGAGTAAAGAAAGAAGAAAGAAAAAAAAAAAAAAAAAAAAACTTACACTACATTTTTCGCTTCGTTCTCGATACTCTGGAAATATTTTACTCTCGGTACAATCCGATCGGTCACGTCAGCTGAGCTCGTGATTAATTGATTATATTTTGCCTGAAACTAAGCGGCGACGTTTTTCTACACTTGTATTTATATCCGCGCTCTTTGTCGCCGCGACGACGTCGGAGGAGGGGATGAAATATACACGCCGCATGCAGGGATGCGGTGAGAAATTATGACGGATAAAGGAGGAAAGAGGAAAAGAAATAAAATAAAAACTGAACCGAACAAACAAAAAAAAAAAAAAAGACAAGAAAAGAAAAAGGGAAAGCGCACCATCAACCTTCGGTTTGCTGAAGAAAAAAAAAATTTATGCGAGGTGAGGGAGAGAGTCCGGGGGGGGTGAAACGAAGCGAGGATAATAAGTTGGGTGAAACAGAAGAGCGCGCGAGAGGATAAAGGACGAAGAATTTTCACTTCGTTTGTAATTCCTGTCAGTGATTTTGAGCTGCGGATGATGAAGAAATATTGTTTATTTTAACGTTAAAATCGGATTGGAATATCGGATGAACAATATCGATAATTCGTCAATTGATTTGTGCGTGATTTGTTGTTTTTGTTTTTTATTCGATGTCCGCGTTACCGTAACGCCTATTTTGGGAAATATGTAATGTGTTAAAAAGCAATGTTTTTAAATTTTTACACAGTCGCACATAGCCACAAAAAAAAGAACGTTCACTTGCTAAGGCAAATGATTATTTAAACGAGTTTTGTGCTGATTCAAATGACTGTCTTTTTTCAATTTACGACGATAATAATTTTGTCATATTTTGCAAAGTTCTTCCTAGCTATGAGGATGAAGTTAGCAACGTTCCTATATCGATGCGTGTTTAGGAAAAATCGTTACTTACAAACTTTAGGAATGTATGAAATTTAGTACAACATGATAAATAAAATATACCTACTGATATTTTGCGAAAGAAACTTCTTGAAAGTCCTTCGAAATTTCTGGAATAATTGTTTTTTCTCCTCGCTGTTTCGTTGCGTTAACGTTTACTAACTTCAATCGCATTCCCAGCTGTACCTTGACCCAGGGATTCGAGGCTACAATTCGTGCTCTTCGTTACCTTCATTTTCACTTCTTCTTTTTTCCTAAATCAAGATTACACTGAGAGAAAATTCATTTGTTACAGTGACTAGAAAAATTGAGTAAAACAGGTATCGTGAAAAAAAAACTGTTTGAACATTGTTGGAATTACGAAAAACGACGTACGCCTAACCATTTTGCGCTATTTTCGATCCTTTTTTGGTTATTGCAACGCAAAATCGGTTTGTGAGTTTTACTCTACTTTTTCAGTTAAACAAGGCTTTATCGTCAATTTATTGTAGCACAAGCATTAAATTTTCGCAACGGTTGCAAGAAAATATAGCGACGGCGATCGTAACGAGAAAGAATATTAACGGATACTAGACTTTCCGGTAACAGTTAAAAAACAAATTTTCATTTTCTACCTAGAACTGTATTTTTCGATCGTGATAAAAAATCCGAGCGGTAACCGGAACTAAAAATTTCAAACCACCGAAGTAGTTTCTTGCCATTTCTTAGTCACGTCCTAATTTATTGAATCCCTTTGCCAAAAAGGATCACGAGTCCCGATAAAAGGCTCAAAAAATGATTCCTCTCTCTCCCTTTCTCTCTTCCCCACTTTTTTTCTGTTCCCTTTCTTTCCTCGACCAGGCTACGGATGATATTTCACCCTTCGCCATGCAGCGTCGAGAAAACGGAGAGAGACAATGGTCCCAGATACCAAAGACTGTTAGGGTAGGGCCAAGAGCTGCGGGTCGGCGGTCCTCGACTCTAGAGTCTAAGGCCAATCCTGTTGGGTAAAGATTTTCAGGGAAGTCGGTCGCCTGCACGTTGGGTCCCGCGGGATATCGAAAGGACATTTCGTCAAACTGCACTACGCTAGATTGCTCTCGGCGAAAGGACTGCCGCTTCTTCTCTCTTCGTGGAGTTTACAAGGGTGGTCGCACACCTGGAAAATCCGGGAAACCTGGAAATGTTGGGGCATTTAAAAAGAGCTCGCGGAAAGTCTGGAATTGTCAGGGGAATTTTAATTTAGTCATGGAAATATCAGTCTTCTAATATGGGAAATTAGAAATGATTTTCTGATTTAACAAGTTTACGTTTTTCCCATCGAAAAAAATAAAATTCCTTAAACTGACTTTTTTATCTACGTTATATTTTTCTTCAATTCGAATTGAATCTCAACCGAATATAGAGTCGATAAGATCAACTATTCAGGTTCTAGTAACTTGCTAGAATTGGGCAAAAATTCAAGGAAAACCGGGTTTTAGGTCCTGGAAAACATGGAAAAAGTCCGTGGAATTTATTCCTCGAAAACTTGTGTTCGCCATGATTTAGTTCCGGTTATTGTTTTATACTTACGCGTGCCTCGTTTTTCGTAATTCCAACAATATTCGAACAGTTTTTTTCAACGATACCTGTTTTACTCAATTTTTCTAGTCACCGTGACAAATGAAATTTTTCTCAGTGTGGCCGCTTCGTTCTCAAGTTTACAAAAATTTTCAATTTCTGTTTCAGAATCAGAGAAGAAGTTAGGGGCGGGGGTGCCTCCGAGGGGGGCCGCGGCCTCCCCTTCCGCCCCCCTCGAAACGCCCGCAACACCCGAGACACCGACGTCGAGTGCATCTCCGATTACCAAGTCGACGACGTCGTCATCGTCGCCCACCCCCGGCGACGTCTCTGCGACTAAGAGCGTCGTCCCCTCGGCTTCACCGCCATCCGCAGTTGTCACGGGCCTTGACAAGTCGGTTCTTCAGGTGACAGTCATTATTCGCTTTTTGTGTCGTACCTGCGTTATGGACAGGGGTTCGGTTCTTTTGTACAAAGTCAGACGCGTCGAGTTTTTTTTTTTTGTCAACCTCGAAAATGAAAATGGTGAAAATCTGTTGCAGGAATTTTTTTTTTTAGCGAAAATTTCACCGTCTTCGACGTTTTATCATTTAGCAAGAAATTTGCCTGCATTTAGAAAGAAAGAGTTTGTTGATTTTGAGAACGAGCACCGAAATTGATCGTTCGTTATTTATTGTTTATTCGTACAGTCGTAAGCCACGACGATTTCAACCAAAATTTCAAGTAAGAGAAAAAAAAAAACGGTACGAAAGTTTTCAAACGTAGCTTAGAATTTGATTTCAAATTGTCACAAAAAAGAAACAAAAAACAAGTATGGTATAATCGTTCGATTCCACTCTGCGAAGACTGGTTTTTGATCAAAAGATTCTACTTTTCAGTAGCGCTGAAACGTCTTTTTTCTTATCGCGTTGATACCGTGGAATATTCAATATTGCACTGATATTTGTTTTTATTAACAAACAGAAAAATGGAATCAACTGTTGGAAAAGAATGATACGTTTCACTAAGTTTGTGAAACACAAAGTTTCGTAAGAAAAAGAAACGAATCTTCAGTCATTTTGAAGCATTTGTAAATGAAAAATTTACGTCCGAACTCGTGTTGATAATTTGAGTATCCGTTTTTTTTTAAAAGGTTTTTAGTAAAATTATCGCAACTCACTGGAACGTGGAAGAATTATTCTCGTTTAAAATTGATGGCATCATACCGGCAGGAAGTTCGACTCGGTTTTTATCCGAGGAACTTGAGCTCGACTTACGATCCTCTCGGTAATTCGCGGTAGGTGGGTATTAAATTATTGACGAGGAGAAGCGTCAGGTGGTACATTATGGAACCAAAGCGCGTTGCCCACTCGAATTGAAAGGTAAAAGTTGATCTCAAAGGCTGAGCAGGCTCGTTCGCAAAAGGGACGGAAGAGTCTCGAGGATAAAATTGAGGTGAAAGTTAAGAAGGGAGAAGTGAAGAGACGAGAAGAGAAGCAGCGACGTGATAAAGATGAAAGTAAAGCGAGGCACTCGGTGGAAAACCTTTTACGCTTGTTGCTGAGCAGCTCAAGTTGCTCGTCCTTAATCTTTAAAATCGATACGGAATACAATCCGAGTCCTTTAATAAGCTTTTGTTTTCCACGCTCGATGCTTCGAACGACTTCTGTCCAATTGTTAAGTTGAAAAACGATGAAAAATGTTTTTAACAATTCAATCCTCGGGAAAAGCGCTGCCAATTATACGACCGCAACGTTTCTCGTGAAAATATCTCGCCCGTAACTCGAAGCAATAACCCGGTTCTGTCACCTGACATTTTCCCCGCTGATTACGAAGCGCTAACAAAAGCGGAACTCAACGGTGTCGCCCTTTTCACGGCTCTAACCTCATTTTCGGATCGTAAAGCTTGCAATTATCGCTCAATGCCGTTCCTTGCTCGGTAATTCCAGGCCCAGCAGGTTCTGTTCAATATTTCATTTCCTCGTCGAACCCGAGCTGATCAGACACGGAATTAGATTCGTCGTATCACTCGGGGAGCGCCGGAATATTGTCTCCTAACTCGCGATTCAACGGTCAAATCCCTTTATCCCAACACGACTTGACTCGGTGACTTTATCAATTTATCCCGCGCTGCAATTTCTTTCTCATCCTCATCGTTGTATTCCACCAGCGAATCTCACGCCGCTCCAGATCCTTTCTGCTTTGCGATTCAACGCGGCACTTTGCCGTTTGCAAAATATCTTTGGTGGATACCCTTTATGCCTGGAATATGAAATCAGTCGACGTATTTTACGCAGGTCAGCTGTTCGCATTTCCTGATACGGTTAAGGAAGTTTTAACGGCGTTACGCGGATATTCAAAATTGCGTGTCTGACCATCGTATTAGGTTTTTCAGACTTTGGCAACGTCTCGTCACGTTATTGCGAAAGCTTTGTACATTCCATGTATATGCTTCCAAGATCTTTGAAATTTATAACCGAAAAGTAACGCTGACACAGCAATTTCATGTTTTACGCATGCGATGCGTTGTTGCCACGTCGCAACGTTTTACGGCCTGCACAGCCGAGTACAACCTCACACGTGTGTAAAGTTTTTTAAACAATTTTTCCCAACATCGTGGAAGTGGTGAATAATTCTGAAATATCTTTATCAATTATTATCGGACTTGCTTCTACTGCCAAAAAAAAAATTCACCCAAATTTCGGTGTCACTTCGTTACAAACTTAATCGACAACTTCGATTCTCGTCCATTCCTCCATGAGAATACGTGTAAAATGAGCGAAGACATATTTGTTCGTATCTCACAAACAATCTCGTGAAGCGATACAAAATTTTAATCTGGTGATCGAATCACATAAATCTATCGAATCGCAAAATTATGTCGAAAACTGAACGTTCAATCTCGTATGATTAGAACTCTCTTGATTCCTGAAATCCATCCAAAGGTACTGTTTTGCAGTCTTCAGTTTCATTGCCATTGAAAATACCATCAGACTATTGCTTTCGTTACGTTGCGATAACAGTTTCGACGTTGGCTTTGATCATACGGATTTTTCGTCTATCCATCACCACGCGATGTCAGTCTAACACTTTTTGATGACTATCTACCATATCGATGACGATCTAACATTATCTGATCCCAAATTTCTGAATCTACGACAAAATTAGTTCATCACTAGTCCAAGTAGGCCAATTTTAATTTTCTAAGAATAATTTTCACTTTCTCCCTAGAACTATATTTCTCGATAGTGGTAAAAAATGAAAATAGTCAAGGACCGAGCGGTAACCGGAAGTAAAAATTTCTCTCAGTGTATACATTGTATATAAGTACAGTATTATCTATAGCATAGTCAAAGTGCGCTGGAGTCCCTGAAAATTACGGATACTACAGTGGGCAGGTTGATACACGCGAATAAGGGAGCGAATCTCCCTCGGGAAAGGTCCCGGGTCTTATTCCACCCCTGAGTTCCTCGTCTCCGTCGCTTTGTCCCCCCGATTCGGCGCCTCGGTATCTCGGCTGGTTTAAAGCTCAAGCTCAAGCCTCCGTAATTCTTCGGTTGAAGCTCGGCGTGGCATCGAGCGAGGCTTTTCATGCCTCTCTCGTTACTCTCCGAGGAGCGTCATCCTCCTCCCCCTCTTCCCCCTTCTCCCTTAATAGTGCTAATTGCGTATATTAAATCCATAAATTCCAGATATTTCTCGCTCAGGGATGCGCGCTCACCCCCGCCTTCGGGATTAGCCAAGAACCCCGCCGATCCTCTTTCGAGGGGACTTTTGACGCACCGGCCCATCTCTAATGGCTCGGCCGTAACGCCGTCTCAAAACTCATCTCACCTTGTTAATTACGAAAGCTTCGAACATCCCCGAACTTTACCTCCTAATTCCATCCTTTATACCTACTCGGGGTAAAACACGTTCGCCGATATTTTCACTTTATGCTCGATCACACTCGTGTTAACCACCTTCTCTAGTTTCGCAATACTTTTCCCGTTACTTTGAAAATTTACGACAACACAGTTCCAGAGTCAGTTTTCAACGATGCTTTTTATTTAGGGAAATATGGGAATTAAATCGATATATTCTTTATACTTGGACGTACTTTCCGCGGCCTTGATTGAAATTGTTTTTCAGCCAAACAAAGACGTTGATAATCTTTATCCGCTGCTTCAAGTATATTTATACCGTCGTAAAAAAAAAAAAATCATCGTAAATTTCACTGCTGTGAATAAATTAGAATTACTTTCTTTCAATCTTGTCGTTTTTCACCGTCGATAGAATGATAAAAAAAAAAAATTTTGTCGCTGTCCAATCCGAACTTTTTATCACGATTGTTACATAAAGTATTTTTTACATACGATATGTTTCAATATTTTCATAATACCATGAAAATCGTAGATAATATTTCACTAATTGTAAGTTTATCAATTTAACGTCGAAATCACGAATGCGCAAGTATATTTTATTGGTTTTGGGTATTGAGAAACGAGACTTGATTCTGTCTCGAAAAAACAAAAAAAAAAAAAAAAAATTTCATACAAAATCTGTACGTGTAACAAATATAGTAGAAAAAGGACGAACTCTTCTTCCATCTCCACTACCAACCCGTTGAGTAAAATCGAATGTCCACTTATCTAGAGTCGTAGCTGGGTAAGTGCCCACCTACATTCCATAGGAATGTCATTACCCCAGAGTCTCAAGAATGCCCTGGGGTTCCTTCCCATTCTTCCCGCTTTTCCCCCTTTTTCCCTGAGCGCAATGTGCCCGGATCTCGGATCTCCGTTTCGTATATATTTTCTTCCCTCCCTTGGCAGGGAATTCGAGATATTTTCTCGGCTTCCGCCGAATCACAGCCGCGGTGATCAGGAACTCCGAAACGTAAGAGATCGAGACATCGAATTAGCGGCGCGGGGGTGGGAGGAAAATTTGTAAGGATGAAATTCGATACGCGATCGGGTGTGGATGAGAATTTTTCGTATATCTCTTGGTAGAAATCCGAAACCCCGAGGAGACGGATGTTCGACACGCGTTCGGAAAACCTCTGAAACACGGTATTCGCGTTTGATCGATCTGTTTTATACATTTGTTTTATTGCGTCGTTTCACAGGCAATGTGCCTCTCGGATTTCTTTTATCTTCGATCTTCTCCCGGCATCGCGAACCCTAAACCGGAGGCCATTTTCATTCTCGTTCAACCTTTGACGGGGAGAAATGAGAAGCTTTCGGTCAGCTACCAGCGGACAAAAATTATTTTAAAACCCGGGAACTCTCATCCCTCGCGTTGTTTGTTTTTTTTTCCGAGCTTACGAACAATTTTCACGAATCATTCGCGACGGAGGAGGAAAAGGATTTTCGTTTTCTAATTTCTGTCCGCTTCAAATCCATTGTTCAAAAACCCTCGCGAACTTGTTGAGCTTCTTTTTAAACTCAATGGACGCAGAGAAGCCCGGCTTCGTTCTAATTAATCGTTCTAATTACCGGCAGGCGACGTTGAATCTCCATTATTGCCGGGTACTCAAAGAAATCTGTCAAATGTAAATTTAATCCCTCGAAACATTGCCTTTTATATACGAGAACAATGTATCGGATTATGGGTTTTTTGATTCAGTCTGAAATTACGAAAGACTAAGACTGTAACATCAACGATACGTTTCGTCAGTTTAAAAGAAAAAAAAAAAAAGGTGGGACTTGATCGAATCGATTACATGATTAATTAATTTTTTTTTTTTTTTTTACCCTACGATATTATTATTTCGTTCCGCGACAAAATAACTTGAGTCAAAGTGTGACTGCTAGTTAGCAATTACAGGGGGACAAATGTAGGATAATTACACTGACGGTAATGATAACGAAATTTCGGGATAATTTGATTTCAATTCGATCGTGAGAGATTAATCGTGGAGAGTAAATGAGAACGAAGAAACGACTGGAAAACATGCTCAGTCATCGTCTCTCCGGTTATAAAAAACAATATCCACCCCAGAAACCGCGACCGTTTTTTATCCAACCGCCCCTTTAATACGTCTAGGGGAAATCTTACCCCTCGACATCTCTTCGCCCCTCCTTACTATACGGACGCAGCTTTTTTTCCCCGTTGGTGAGCTTCTCGCACACAATCGCAACAACCTGGAAGACGAATTCGTGAGAGTAGATGTATCTTCGACCGGGTGGTCCAGGTTTTGGGCCAAGGGTCGTCACCGTTACGGGTAGAACTTCTCCGCTTCATCCCCTTCCGCCACTTTCTCCGTTGGGAGTCATAAAAAACTACCCGTCTAAATTTTCCTCTGATCGATTATTTTCCGCTTCTTCTTTTTCTTCTTCTTCTTCTTCTTCTTCTTTTCATCCTCCCTTCAACTCGGTGCAAATTTTCACTCGTATCCGTAGATTCGCGAGCATTTTTGACGAATACAAAATTCGGGGTCAAAGTTCAGACCAGGGACGATGGCAGCTATCAACGACTGGTCAATGCTTAATAATCATAATATTTGAACAACCAAAGAACACGAATGGGGCAAGCGGCAGAAATTGTTACTACACTAGCTATTAAACTAATAAAAAATATAACTAATGAAACCCAGCCCAACTTTGTTTTCCGAAATTTCATCTCCTTCTCTCTTACTTTCTAGTCATGGGGTTCGTAAACTCATTCAAATTGGTGGGGAAAAATATCGATGTTTTGTCTACGATATTATCTTAATATCGATACTGATCTTTCGATGCTCATCCCTCGTTCAGACCTACCATTTATAATCCACCACAGAATGGTAAAAACTGTGAATTGTCAAAATATCAAACGATCGGCAATTGAGCTGCACTCGAAATTATGCGATGAAATTTTTATCGCGAGGTTTTTACTAAAGCTTCGGGTGAAAGTTCAACAGTCTGTTTATTCAGACGGGATTCCCATTCAGTCGCACGATTGCTCAGAGCCATTACGTACGATAAATGTTCTTGATAAGTTAAAATCCTTGGGTCAGGTCGAGTCGATAAGCGACTTTGTATTCATTGAGATAGGCATGAAGAATATTGATTACACCGAATCAAGTGACTCGTTTAAGCTCATTTATCCGAGACGAGTTATTTACAGTCTTAACTTGGGTTAACGGTCGTTTACCTCGTTGCGATTACATTCGGACTCGAGGAGGTTGTTCATTGAGGCACGTGTGTGATTCTGGTGATCCATCTTATCAGAGCAATCGTGACTTTTTTACGCAAGTAATGTAGATAAACTATCCCCGGTTACAGATGACTGGGTTATCTGTTGAGGCAGGCCTTACGCCGTAAATATACTTCGTAGATAATGAATTACGTCCTGTAGTCGAGGTCGTAATCAGTCTTTGACTGTTTTGCCCAGTTATTGTTTTCGATAAGAGAAAAAACCCATCATAACACAAACGCTACTACATGTAGGAATCTATCTATCTTATGTTTATTCCAATTAGTTTACAAATTTTTTATTGTTTTTCAGATTATTATTTGCTTCAACATCCGCATACAGTGTCGGTATTATCTCACTTTCTCGTGTCAGTTTACAAAGATCGTTTCTGTTTTCCGATTAGTAATGATAAAGTAACAAATTAAGTACTTCTGACCGACTCGTCTTAATTAATTCAAGCTATGAGTTCTACTTGTGATACTTATGAAACCAGAGATCTTGAAGCATCACACTTGTAGAATTGAAAAGGTTAGGTTATAGAATTTGAATATACATGTCAAGGTTTAACGATATGGTTAAATTGTAAAGTATAAATCATCATGATACCAGTTTTCGTGTCAACGACATCAGTCAGCCAATTCATTCAAGCTGACCTAATCACACTAATTCGGGTTTCGAGCCTATCATCACCCCTTCGCAGACGAATCCCTTTCGCTGGCTGCAGTCCTCGTTGCTCAATCCCCGGTTGCACCCTCGGACGGTGAGGCAGTTGTAAGGGCCCGAAGGTTTCGTCGGTGCCCAAGGAACGTTGTTCATCAAGGCGCCTGGCGGAGGGAGTCGCGAATTAATTAGTCAGGGATCGCGAATCCTCGGATTCGGTCATCGGGCACTTACCTTCGTCCGCCGTTATCCAAGGATGCTGCGAATCCGATCGCGACACTCCGACCCAGACGTAGGCGTTGAACGGCTTCATTCCGCCGATGACTCGAACCTTCTCGTAGCTGTCGATTATCGCCAGGCGAGCTCCTTCGCCTCTGCAAACTTGCACCGCTTCGTGCCAGGTCCGCGGTTCGTTGTGAACCTTGTAAGCGACGGTGTTGCCCATGCACATGGTGTAGCCTTGCGCGATGAACCTGGTTTGAACTGACACGCGCCTTTAATTTCAATCACTCTGGCAGACCTTTTGCAATTTTTTCGAAATCAACGGTATTCACTTACCGACTTGATCGACACGAGCCTCTGTCGAGATGAAAAGTCCCAGAATAGCGATGAAGCTCGCTACGTGGAGACACGGAGACATTGATGACGAACCCATTTTCAAAGTGACACGTGTCGTTGTTCGGTACTCACTGACTTTCTCGGTTGACGCTTCCCTTTTTATAATCCACGGAACTGGAGATAACCCCACTACTTCGCGCGACTGCAAGTTTCTGCGCGTTACCGCTTTCGGATTACCGTGATCTTTTAACCTCCGTGTTCAGGAAAGACCCGCGATAAAGAGACGTTATTTAATTAGATACGAAATTACCGAAGTTCGTCGATGCTCAGTAGCAAGTTCGGGTACCATTAATGACTGATCTTTTACACTCTGCACTACCGTGAAAAATATATTCCTTGTCCGATTGTTCAAGGTCATAACAGTGCCAGAAAGTAATGCGAATTTGGCGACGAAAGGTTTTATCATTTCACTCAACAATTTCTATAAATCTCGTGAAACACACGCAAGATAAAGTCAAAGTCAATGATCCGGAAACTTGAAAGCTTACGGGTCCAACTCAGCTGATACGACTTCTTGATTTCAACTCGAACGAAATGAAGAAAACAAGTCAGTTAATAACGCTTCGTTATTCCGTAAGGTCTTAATTGCCGCATAGTTATTTTCCTTACGCTTGACATTTGCTCTGGATAAAATTTAAATCATGTAATGATAAAATTTTCGATATCTTCTTCACAAACGCAATGATTTTTTGCCTTGACAGCGAAGAAAGCAACGCACGGTTAGATACTTATGCGAAGTGACCGCGGATTATCAGGTCATGCGATAACATTTACCGCTTGACCGTGTCCTCGCTTTTCGTTGTAAACATACGCTTTGTCAGAGTATTACAAGGAAGAAAGTAAAAGTAGAAGGAAAAACTCGCGGTTCAAGTTACAATTTTATTATTGTGAGATTGTTTTCAGTACAATCAACTACGAATACTACTAGTCGTATTTTGAGGTAATCGACGATACAGGAAAAATAATTTAAACGGAAGTATGCGGAGTATGTGTTATTCGCTTGTAGGGTTCATTAATTTCTTTCGAACTCAAAATCGAAGACTGTAATGTGATGAATTTCTTTCTGCAGAATCGAATCGCGTGATATCGTGAAAATACTTTCACTCACCACCAACAACGTGGTAGATGAAAGAAAATTAGAGGCGACCTTGAAGGTTTTCAGGGCTTTCAGTCAAGGTCGTTCGTCGTCTCCCCTTCGAACTTTCCACTCCGTCCCCCTTATTCGAGAAGGACTCAATTGTAAAGTTGAAATGAAACCTCACCGCTGTGATTTAGTTCGATATTACGCTACACCGCCGCCTGTCTGAACCCTCTCAATCGAAACTTACGATTCTTAATCCCCCCGAGAGATTCGACGCCGTTCCTAGAGGCAGCAGGCGTCCCTTGGTTTGGTCGTTCGATCCGAAAATATTCTCATCCTCGGCAATCCAGAAGTTGGTAAGGTTATCGTAACGATACGTTGGAAAGAAATTCACTCGTTCTCAATTTTCGAGATCACTTTTCTAAAACTTGGATTTCGAAATACGAGTGTGTCTTGCTTTGTTCCGATTTGCCGAATTTCAAACAATTCAAAAGTTTCTCGGTCAAGATGAATCGTTACTGTAACGTTGCCAACTTCGACATGTCACCGAATCCCTGAATTTCGATTTTAGAACGTTTTCCCCTCTCATTCTCACCCCGGATTTCAATGCGAGTAAATTTCGCTCCTTTGCATCGTTCGATCAGGAATTTTCACTCCGTTGTATTTACCTGATCTCTAAAAAACAGATTTCAAACCGCGAAATCTCTCTCTCTTTCTTTCTCTCTCTCTCGCCGAACGTGAACACCATTCGCACATTTTCACGGGTTAAAAAGTTTCCACGCGCTTTGAATTCGTCGAAGGCACTCGAAGCCGGCTGTCGGAAACTCCATCGGCATAATCGTCGTCATTAATCTTTCGAACGTCGTTGAAAATGCGATCGGCCCATTTCCATTCACATCGTTCGGTCGGACAGGCGGATAGGAAATTTTCCGTTAATATCCGGTGGTAATAAACACGTCAGCGTATTTCCTTTCGGTCGGTTAAAAGTTGCGGAAATCGTTGAACGTCTTCTTTTACGAATCGCCCCTCGATTCCAACGTATGTTCATTGTCATAATTCGTGGGGTCTTTGCTTTTATTTTCAGATACGCGACTGGCTGACCGTCGAGGAAGACATGCTCCGTCAGCAAGCCGTCGTCGTCGGTGACGTCGACGAGATTCTACAGCTCCTCGAGAAGCAGAGGGTAAGTAGTAACGCTTTCCTCGAGTTGATAATTTTTTCTTTCATCCCTTCCTTCCTTCCTTCCTTCTTTACCCGCCGGTAAAACATCCTCGACGAAAATCTTCCTTACCGACCGAAGGATGGGATCCTGAGTTCGCCGATAATCTACCCGCCGCAAAAACAACTCTTCACCCCTTCCCAACCCTCGCGACTCTTCGCCGCCATCTATCGCAAGCTCGTCGAAGCTCTTCGACTTGTTACAGGCAAAAACACATCCGAGAGCTTTAATCGCGATTCGCTAGAGAGCTTTAAGCGATCGGGACCTTAAATTCGAGCCACGCCTATCACAGAGGGTGGTTCTTTTACTCGATCCTGTACCCCGTCGTATACCAACCCTTGAATTTGACCTTGGAGCGTTTAAATTCAGCCGATGGTTCGATTATGAGTTTGGAAAAATTGACAGTTTTGCAAGCAGCGAGATCGTCCCGTGATTTTTTCACCTCCTTTCCCAGTCCCTATTTTATTGCCCTCTTTCTTCGTCCCTCCAGCGCAATACAGCCCTCGACATTGACCCCCTTTGGAAATTTCAGCGTCCAAGTCGAACTGTAAGTTTTGGAATAATTTCACCACCTACAGGTGGAATCATCAGGTAGTCAAAGGTGGTATTCAATGTCATTAGCGGTTAGTCAAAACAATGAGTTGTTACGGTGGCGCCTGTTATTGATTTCCGATTCGGAAGACGAGGCGTGCACGGGGCGCAGAGCTTGCACGGAGGAGACGGAGAGGAGGAGGAAAAAGAGAGAGAGAGAGAGAGAGAGAGAGAGAGAGAGAGAGAGAGAGAGGGAGATAAAGTAGCGAGCGAGAGGCTGAATAGAATCGTTTCCTGCTATTCGTATGCAGGTGTGCGTTTCGAATCAACTTTCAAATTCTGCCGCTAATCTAATCGATCTGTAATCGTTATACGTAACAAATTGGCAATAATTAATACATCTTTCTGTATGCAGTGGCGCTAACAGTGCGGATATTAATCGAATCAGTAGTAAATATTCCAACGAACGTATAAGCCAAAAGTGGACGCAATTGTTTTGTTAATTTTTCTTTTTTTTCTTTTCTCGAACCGGCTTTATCGTAGCCTACTTCATTTTCTTTCACTCATTCATCTACGGTAGCTGCGATTCTCGTTTCTTGGCATACGAAATTACCGTCAAGGTTAATATTCTGGTATGAAATCGCAAAGTTCATCCGTGAATTCATGTCTTCGATTTTTTTCTTCTCTCATTCGTAAGCGTTTCTTTTTGAAATAATTCCAACATGGGGGTAACTTATTTTTGTGCGTAACACACCGTGTTTTTTTTTAATCTCATTTCCGTCGCTCTTCGTTGGCATATTTTTTTTGCTTAAAAAATCAAATGCGACGTAATAAAAGAAGAAATAAATTACACTCGAGTTTTCTTCTTCTTTCTTCTTCTTTTGGTTTTTTGTTGTTCTGTTTTTTTTTTTTTTTTTCCTAATTTTATTCATACCTCTCGGTGGTAGAAATTAACGCGTTCGCATGCTTCGGACTATTCGTCAATTTTCTTTTTTTTTTTTTTAATGTAGATAAGCGACACACCTATTTCTATGTGATAAAATTCATGTTTGTCGGTATGAAAACTTAGTCTTGGATCACAACCTGTGCATTATACTTGTGCGTGTCTTGTTTGCGTATAGTTACCTTATAACCGTAGGCAGGAAACACTGGCAATATAATCTATACCTAATATACATGAAAACGTACTTGCCTCTCGAAACGATCTCGTAACACGCGAACTAAATCATCATCATCATCATCATCGTCATCATCAAGCCGTCCGTGCTGCCAAGGTTCACCAAGTGTTAATTATCAAACCCCCCCCCTCCTCCTTCGTTTGGTATTTCCGAGCGAAGGGTTCTTCAATTTTATGCCCCTTAAAGCAGATCCCGTTCATTCTTTGCTTCGCCAAAAATTGGCCATTTTCACTCGACATTCATATTCAAGAATATTACTGTAGGAGAGTCGAGAGGGAGGGAGGAAGGGAGGGAGGAAGGGAGGGCGGGAGGGAAGGGGGCGGATTTCGAGAGGATTGGTTAATGGTCGAGAAATCGGGTTAAGTGTACTCGGGAATGCCAAACCCTCCGAATCTAGAAGGCATTTGTAGAACAATAGGCCTGATGGAACCAGCCGCGAAATTCATGCCTACGTCGTATCGTCGTATCGTCCGATTTTAAGCCCGAAAGGCTCGATTAGGGGATGCCACGGGTCATTTATTTCTAACGGGGAAAAAAATGTTGGGAATAAAAAAAAATTACGGAATTATTAATGGATAAGTGTAAGTAACGTTGGGTCAAGATGAAGTAATCGAGTTAATACGACGTACTATCGATACGAAAAAGCAAACGAAGCAATAAGTGACTTGCAATTAGCGATTGTCAGTAAGCTAATAATAATCGAATACGACTCGATTGAATCGGTGAAGATTAATCGTTTCATCGATTATTTCGTACTTACTTTTTTCTTTTTTTTTTTTTTTATTTGAAATTTTGCATATGAAGCCAAAATTTCGTAAATTTCAGTATGTAGTTTTCATAGGGGAAAAGTTTTTTTGACGATTTGTAATTTCAGGTGAAAATATTCTATTACCTATCACGTATTGTATCGAATAGACTACTTGGTAAGTAAGACAGTCACGATAATTGATATTCAATCGAGTTTGAAAAACAATCGATTTAATCGAAAAAAGGATTATTTTTCGTCATTACTACTTGCAATAAAAGAGTTCGGGTATATTTTGGCGCATAATAATCTGCCTTTTTGCCAAAATGCCAAAAATTGTCGGTACCGTTTATAATGAAATTTCAATAAATCATAGGCTAATTTTATTGCTACATACATGGATTGACGAGAAAACAATTTTGAGGGAAATCGATACAGGTTTGCGTAAAGTAAACTTACACTTTATACATGAAAATGTATTCATACGGTATGAAAAATTTATCGCAGGTAATTTTCGCGGAATTCGTTCACGAATACAATAACCCATTATTTGATTGAATTTTTAATGAAAAGGAAAAAAAATAATATATATGTATACTCGATAACGTAAACCGGCTCATCTTACAAATCGCTCTGAAACTATTTCGATCAAAATTTACAGTCATCAATTATCATCTGTCCCGAGAGATAGAGAGTGGTTTTCTTTTAACAATAAAACTTACCACGATTCGTTAATCTAAAATTGATTCTAAACTTCTTGTTCTTAACTTTATCGTTTCGACGCTTTTCCAACTCGATTGTAAACCCGGTAGATTCTTAAACTTTTATCTTGCGAATAATCCCTTGTGTTTTAAAAGAAAGAAGGAAAGAAAAAAATAAAAAATCCTCCCAACTTTTCGGGTGATTTATTTCCAAAACAAAGGTTTTTCTACAAGCAACGTCAACGCCGTTTTTCGGGGGGGTCGCATTAAGTCGACGACGAGTCTCGCTCAAAGTCGCAGTAGTTACAAGTAATTAAGTTTACCCTTTGTAACGGGTAGCAGGCTGAAAAGGAGAACTCTGACGTATGCTGCTGATGAAACACACGCTCTGGGCTAGAGACGGTAAAGTCGGGCTCAATTTTACCATTAAAATTACGCGCGGTCCGCCCGAGGTTACGATTTTTCACTTTATTTTTTTTCATTTTATTTTATTTTTTATTTTTTTTTTCACTCTTTTTCTTACCCTCGCCGCGATTCATCCGCGAATTTATCCGAGAAATAAACAACGGCGGCACATTAATTCAATGAGATAGAAAAAAAAAAAAATAAAATAAAAATGAAACGAAAAAATGAAATATCACCAACATCGGAATCGAATCAACTGTAAATGAAAAATGACCGCGAAAACGTCGTGTTAATGATTATGATTACACTCGCCTGGCTGGCTGGTAAATCACGATATTGCAAATATACACTCGATGCTTATTCGCAGCAACTCGTTTTACCCCGAAACGTGTCAATCAGCGCGAATGTTTGACGCAAACGTGAAGGATTGATGTAAGTACGTGTGCGGTGGACTCTGCAAATACATTTCAGAGATACGTAATTCACAGGATTGTTTGCCCGCAGTGCCGAGTATTAACGAAGGTTCAATTTTCCGCTCTTTGTTATACATTGTATACCTATACCTACATCAGCGCGATCATTCATAGCGAGACAAATTTTTTTTTTGTTTTTAAACACAATTATTCGCAAATCAAATTAATTCGTTTCCCTCGCTTTTCTCATTCCGTATTTTTCCTTGATTTTTTATGTCACATTTTTAACAACATCTGATGTTCTTTTTCCGATCAATTTACTCATGTTCGTTCATATATCTGTGAAAAATTTTCATTCTTCATTCCCAGTTTCATCATTCGAACAAGGAAATGAAAAAAAAGTGTTCCAAATGTATAAAAATTGACTAGGCTTAAAAATCTGGACCAAATATCATGAAATTTCGTTGAACTTTGAGTCGTCGATGTACGGCCTCGTTTTTTTTTTTTCCATCAAAAAATCGTTTGTTCGTCCGACTTCCGGGGGTTGTTCGAACCCCTCGCTGTAATCGGTCCAACTTCCATCATCCCCCCGCACACATACGTAGTTTCAGCCACTCGCTCGGCACAGGGCAAGAATCCTCGTGTCTGAACACGCCTGCTCCGTAGAGTCCGTAGACGTAGAGTAAAGACGGGGTTGCGACTCTCCCAGCATCCCTTCTCTCCCCCCCCCATTACTTCCCACGTCGGTTTCAACCCCCAAAAACCCCGTCGGCTCTCCTCGTATAACCGAGCCGATGTTTCACGCGGCGCCAAAATATCGCCCCTGCAGTATCTCGACGCGTCTCTCCGACGATCCACGTGCCGGCGTATCACTCGAGTCCTACTTGCGACTGTCGGTCGTTGAAACGAGCCATTGCGGTTCGGTTTCCGCTCTCGTCTCCGTACTTCCGACTTCTCATTCTCATCCGCCGATTTTTCAACCCCCACCGGCGACTCCGTTTTCCAAAAGGGAATCAAGGTTACCCTCCTCGTCGGAGACGGGAACGCTACGCGTGGTCTCGAACCAAAATCGATAGCTGCTGCTGCAACCCTGAAACGGACGAACAAGTATTGACAATTTCTACTCGCTTGCTCCGCTTCCTTGCGTGATACGCCGGAAACTATAAACGCGACGCCTCGCTTTCTAACAACGACGTCGCGGCGCCACCGTAGCCGGATATTTATGTTTTTATTGTCAATTGTTGTTCGTACGTATATATTTTATTTATTTATTTGTATATTTTTTTTCTTTTTTTTTTTACTACTATATCGGCGTGCAACGTAATCGCGGAAGCGTGTCGTAACCTCGCGAAAAGTTTTTAAAATCTAGACAAGGGTCGATAATTGATAATTGCCGTCGTCGAAAGACGAAAAAATAATATTTATAAATATAACGTCATTTACCTTAATTATCGTACAGCTCTCCTTATTACAGTATGATTCGTCGTCGGGTATAACAATACAGTTTTATACACGCGTGACAAGTGTTGTTTATTTTTGTCATGCAACATTTTATTGCTTTCGTTTCATACTTTTTATTTACGTCAATGATAAACCAACGTTGGCGCACAGTTTGCATGTAGAATTTTCGTAACCGCTTGTAGCACGAAATTTTACCCCATAGGCGAAGAGATGAGCTGGTTTTAATTAATAATAACAACAACAACAATCATAATCGTAATCACAATAATAATAACAGCAATGAGTGATAACGAGACGAATACGCACAGGGATTACTAGTCGAGTGAGATATTGTAAGCGTAAAGTTTTGAACGTTGGCTGTTCTTTTTTCTTTTTTCTTTTTTTCTCCTTTTCTTTTCATCTCTCTCTTCAATCTCTGGTCCGAAGGTTCGAGAACTGTTCGGTAATTGCAAAACTGTAGTGAAAAATTGAACGTTCTTAATGGATCCCGAAGATTCGTCGGCTGGCAGAGGAACCCTGCAGCTACGTTTCAACGTAAGTTACGTGCCTGTGAGATTATATTAGAGGATAAGAGGTTGGCAAAAAAAAACTGTTCAAGTTACAACGAACTTTGTCTCCTCCTAAGAGCGGAGGCAAAGAAATTTTTTTTTATCGTATCATTATTTTACGCAAGCGTATAATATCTGTGAATAGAAACGAGAGGCTGAAGGTTAAAACAATAAAAACACTCCGCCCACTTTTTTTTTTTTATCCACTTCGTCTATTATCCGCTCTACTATTTTTCGCTCCCAATCAGGCTGAATAAAACATTCGAAGGTGTAACGGTGCGAGTGGTTGGCAAACGGTATTTAATGCCGTATCTAATTTTTGTGGGTGAGTTCCGTTGTTGTTTCTAGTATCTGAGATATGAATAATGCAGAAGCATTTGTACTTCTCGTATATATAACACTCCACGCGTAAGGAAGAACGAAGATTAGCCGTTACGTTGCGCTATGATGAATTTTATCATCGATCCGCGTGATATGTCAATGAAAAATATTTTAACCACGCTGCAGGGTAAAAAACTCGGCGAGGTGGGTGAAATTTAACTCACAGTTTATTAGCCTTTAAAAAGTATCGGCACGCGGGTTATACAAACCGCAGACGATTTGTTTCAATTATCCTTAATCAACTCCGCGCGTATTTTCATATACTAATCCTGAATTCAACCCCGGGGATGAATATAAATCTCAATCAAAATCTATTCGTGTTTATTGGTCAGGTTTTTGTTCAATGATTCATCAGATTTACCGTCTATATTCGGAATTGTAAACAAGAATGGATACATTGTGATAGAGGTACTTTGTGGAATCGGTTACCGAATCAAATGTTTTGACGATTGGTTTTGGTGAAAACTGTACCCCTGGTACGCAAAGAAAGTTGCAAATTTTTGATATTTATCGAAATAGTTTGGCAGTTAATTATCTGATTAATAATAGCTTGGTTCGTTTGTAAACGAATTCCGTACAAATCACTCGCGACATGGATTTACAATCACCGGAATATATTTCGAAACAGAGCAATAAGTTGTTTCAACATTCATACTGTGTCGTATAATTTTACAAAAGTTATTTGTCTCGATCGATTGAAGAACTCGGTAAAAATTCAATCTTGGTTACTCCAATTTTCTTGATTGCCTTAACACTTTCGATACTGTAATCAGTATGATTGATTAATTTCCGATTATTAACTGTTTGTTTTTCTTTTGATTCGACTCCTCTTAGGAAAAAAAAAAAAAAAAAAAAAAAAAAAAAAAAAAAAAAAAAAAAAGGACGGAGAATTTTAAGCAGAGACTAACGGAGAAAGTGAAACAATAACGATTAGCAACGGTTGTAGTTTTCAAATTTAGGATAAAGAAACACGAGTTAAAAAAAATTTCACTCGCAATCAGTTTGATAAAATCGCGGTTCATCTCGTTAATTCTTTGTAAAACACGCGCGAGAAGGTCTCTCAGATATTTCTAAAGCGGTCAAGTTCAGGTTCAGATTACGGAAAAGTTGAATTGTGTAACTCCGGGCAACGGTGTCATCCGAGGGAAGCGAAACCGGTTACTTTTGCCGGCCGGTGATCCCTTTGAAACGTGTAATATACGGAGAGATTGGCAAAGGGAGAGAGAAGAAAAAAAACAAACAAACAGCACAAAACGATGACTCGGAAAAGAGGAAAAGGAAAACGAAAGTAACGAAACGTGAAAGATAATTCGACTTGGCCGAAGGATGCGAAGCTTGCGACGTTTCAGGTTCGGGATCAAAAGTGCATTGCTCCTTTATCTTTACCCTCACCCTTATTTTCCTTCACTTTTTCTCGTCGCCGTTTTTCTCCTCCGCTTTTTGGCAAGGAACACCGGCGCTATCCTAATTTGTTATTTAAGCGAGTTTTTGACTTTTTAATAACGGCTCCGTGCCTACTGCTCCACTTTTTTCTCTCTCCACCCCTTTAAAACTCGTTGGGTATAAACGAGTGGCTTGAGAAATACGCCGTGAAAGTAGCTTACGGCACGTTTGTATATATATACAGACGTGTAATACCTATGTATAAAATTCCATCAACTTTTGAACAACGACAAAAACTGAACTCTCCTCAAACCCTCGAGGAAAACAATTAATTCCAGTTTTTGTTTCCTCCACCCCGGTTAATTTTTTGAAGAAGAAGAAGAAGAAGAATTTTTGCCAATCGCACGAATTACAAAAATGACATAATTCCTGCCAGATTTTTAACCCACTTTGAATTTTACAATCCAACTACGGATTCGGTCGTCTCGTGATCGATCGTTACGAATGGAAAAAGTTGAAAAATAAATGGTTGATGGGTAAAAAAAACTTCTTTAGAATATTCCTCCATTACCTACCAATAAAATTGGGAATGAGGAGGCGCGTTGTTCCGTGAAGTTGGAACATCGATCGGGGTATTCTTACAATCCAATTATAGGCGGCTGTCCGGCCGCTGAGTGATGTAAAAGGCAATTAAACGGCGAACAAAGGCGATTCCAAAGTGTCAGGTGTGATTATCGGCGTTTTACGTAGTAGAAGGGTCGGTGCGAAGAATTACCGCGGAAAATTAAGCACAAATTAATAAATAAACTGACGATATTATCCTCGCTTATCGAGCAACGGGCTACGTGATTCAAACGACTGTTTGACGAGAGATTCTTGAAACTTTGTAATTCAAGCAGTCTCAAACTTGTCGTTGGCACCATTTTACAAAAAAAGATTATCTTCGAGACTTGCGTCTGTACCGAAAATATTTTTCAGCTTGCTTGATCGGCGTGTGTGTGTTTTAGGTATATTGATTGATAAGAAACACGCGGTTTACTTGACCTCAATTTTTGTTTTTGAAAGTGTGTTGCGATCTGTGCTTCTTTAGAATAAATAATAAAAAATCAGCAGTACAATATAATTGATTTGTTCAAATTAAACAATTTACCTCCACATCGAAATTAAATTATAAGCTTCGCTTCTGTCGAACGTCCCGCGATATCTATTTTTTTTTTTCACTTGCGACGACTCAGTTTCAACTTTGAGCGATGTAGCTGAACGTTAATATTGCGTAAACTATGTTCGTGCGCTTTTCTATCAAAAGTATTGCTTCCGACAGCCGAACAGAGGCTTCGTAGAAAAAAAATTAGTCACAAAGCGAGTAGCTTGTTCATTTCGTTAATGCTGTCGGAGAACGTACTTGCTGAACGTGAACAGCAAACGAAACTTTCAACTGTTAACAGGCAAAGAGTTGGAACAGATATCCTCCGATGTGTCGGGTCTCCGCACACATCGATGATCGCATAGGTTTGAATACCTGCGAGTAACAATTGTTCGGAATTGTAATTTCTTACACTGCAAACGAAACGAATTTCATCGAGGAGAGAGATCGCTGGCGCAAAAGCGAAACGACGCTTCATTCGGCTGATATTTGACCGACACATGTACGAACGATCATCGTCCCAACCGGCGTTGTTCGAAGATCGTCACTTCGCTCATCCAGCCGAAGTCTAAATGTTGCAGCTTAATATTAATCGTTTGGATGGAACGTTAGATGAGGTGTCGGATGTGAAGGTAGAAAAGATTTTGCGACAATTCACATGGGTAGGAAAAAAAACAACAACACAAGTAACGCTGATAATACAAGTGATTTCTTTGTGGATAACGTTTTTATTATTACCGCTCAACCCCGTAATGTACATGATAATTTAATGTATTTTTGAAATGTATTTTTTTTTTTTTTTTATTTAATATCAGAATTACCAAAGAAATTTTTTCTCCTCAACTTGAAATACGATTTAAAATTCATACCAACGTTTCATCGAAAATTCTTGCTAATACACATTTAATATTACTGGCTATCGTATTTTTCACAATTTTTCAACTCTCGCCGAGTTTCAAGTTTGAAAGGAACGCCGTCGACGATGCTTCCTTTTTTCAATCTGATTCCATATCCTTCACCGAGACTCGTGAGAATGCTCATCCGCATGATTTTTATTCGGCTTCGCTTCGGGATTTCAACTTTGATTTCGCTCGCGGTGCACAATTTACCATTATTGAGATGTGAATTTGTAATTTTCGACAATCAGGGTAGCCAGTGGATCCTTCACTCGATTTAACTATTTACAGTTCAGTTTTCCTGAGAAATCGGAAGCTCGCATATGAAGTCTTTCTCATCGTCGCAGTCGTATTTTCCCAATTCGTTCGGACCAGGTTTTATTGCAATACACAAATCACCATCGATCGTCTGATCATTCCGTGATAAGCCAAAGTATGATCCTGTATGATCGAGAGAAAGATTTTATAAAATGCTTGTTATCCGCGTGGACGAAAAAGCGCGTTTAGATAAAGACTCACTGGCTCCAATGCTGTTCCGTTCCTGGCCGAAAACATCCAAAAGACCCACGCGTAAAACTTCTCCTAGTGATTCACTGAGGAATAATGTATACTTTAATTTGTCAAGGCTGTCTATTATCGCCAAGCGACCGCCCTCCTTTCTGCACTGGTTTTCAGCTTTTCGAAAGGTTGCGGTTTCGCTGTGAACCTTGAAGGCGACGCCGATTTTGGGATAAGCCACGTAGCCCGGCGGAAGTAATAAGTGCTTAACGGAAGGGGCGCCGGTCGTCGAATCGATTTGTTGTTGCAGCTGCTCGATAGTCATTGTACCTGTGAAATCGAGGATTTTACACTTATGAAAATATCCTTAAGACGAACACGCGTTGCGTCTTTGTTATTTGATTAAATTGACGCGAGTCTCTCACCGATGTGCGTAATGTTTGAGGATGGATTCGGAGCGATCAACTGACACAGCAGATGCAGCGGTAGCAAAGCGACAATCTGTGCCATTTTTACACTTGACGGCGATCGTTCTCGTCGTATTACTGACTAACGGAGACTTGCTCGCGCTATTTAAGGCCGAGTTTTTGATAGCTTCGTTGATCTTTGGACTCCCAAGATATGATTACATTTATATGTACGCTGTTCTATTTACGTATTTATCTTGTTGCTCGTGAATAACCCAACGTCTTGTACTTTTCCTTCGTGCAAATACGCCAACACCGCGTCGATGCATTTGAAAAATTAGATACAGATTTATAGGTTCGATTGCAGGGTTTTGATGTTGGTTATTGACGTCGTTTCGATGCCCAGCTACGCAACATTCACTCGGGTTTATAGATTCGTCGATTAAAAGTGCGGCTGCAGTCGCGCATCTCCCAATGAAGCAGCTTGATACATGCTTATCAAAATAAGCGTTCAGCTTGCTGGAAATTGATAAGTGAAATTTATAAAGTATTGCGAGCAGGTTTTGTGTAAAAGGTATAAATCGAAATCCAATCGAAAAATCATTTGTTGATCACGCTCAACGTAAGTTTTTATAATATTTTCACCGATGCTTTCATATTTCAATGCTGAAGCTAACAAAGTTGTAACGTTTTTCAAGTTCTGAGATGATAACTCCTCTGAACTTTCGTTAATCGCGTTAAAGATACGGATTTCTCAGAATTTTATTACGTTACTTACCAATACCGTCGTCCTTCATCCACTTTGCGTAACAGCAATTATATGTTCGTCCACATCAAACTCGTTGAAATGCAAAACATTTTTTCCAGAATTATTATTACATCAAAGTCCGGACGTCGAAACCTGATTTCTCTGAACAAGTATCACGATTCTTATCCCATCGGTCCAGTTGAATTGATCCAGCAATTATATTTTTCGGTACTAAATTCTCTCATTATTGCAAAATTAAATCCGTCCGTTCGGTTTTTTTTTTTTTTCACCATCACGTGGGCCAAAACACTTCTTGTGTATGATTTTGGCGATCGGTGTAAAGTTGATTTTATCATCTTGATAATCGATTTTCCACAACTCTGAGATTTCATTCGGTAATTTAAGTCGACAAAAAAATAATTTCACCTCACCGTCAAAATATTTCGCCTCTGGTATAAATTTTGAACAACGAACTCGCAAGAAAATTACAATGCAATTATCGTTATCCATTGATCGATATTCTCCGAACGTTTATGAAGATTGAGAGATATCTGCACGTATAAGTTGCAGTTTGTTATTTGCATGGAAAGGTAGGTTTCACTTCGGAATATTGTGTGTGTGTTTTTGTTGGTCTTCTTTTCATAATCCTGGACGCTTCTCGGATTAGAGAGACTTAGCATCGCCATTGTTTTCATAATCCCACCTCGCTTCCCTTCCAGCCCGACAGAGTCGCTCTTGAAAATCCCAAAATCCTCTTGGTGCTCAAGTTGCCATTTGCACTTGCCTCGTTTTCGCGCACCACGTGCGAAAATAACGAAAAACGGGCAGCTCTCACTCTCTGTCTCTCTCTCTTTCTCTCTCTCTCTCTATTAATATCCGTTCGTTTACTTGACGGAGCCGTTTTGCTTTCATTTTGCAAACGCTCCTATTTTTTATTCAAAATATTTTTAGACCATTTTCTTTACGGGACGATTTTTGTCTATCTTTTTTACGACATCCAACTTCATGATAAAATCGGTCTAGAAATGTTCTGAGTGAAAAATGGAAGGTTCGAAATTTTTTTTGGGAATTCTCGAACCGTTCGCACTGTTTTAGTTGGTCAAAAAAATTAAAATTTCTAGAAATTAGGCAAAATCCGGCCTATCATAGACCCGGACTTGAAACGTTTGGAAAAAAATACAGTTTTCGAGAATTTCTTGAGAATTTTCAATAAGTTCCCATTCAAAGTCACTCTCGATATTTATAAATAATTAACCAGCTGAATGATGAATCTGAGAAAATTCAGGGTACCGTTTCAGAGTTCGGACAATTGCAGAAAATTTTTTGAACACAGTAAAAAATATTTAAATAATCTATTATTTAAAAAATATTCATCTACTCATTTACTCGTTTCCTTATTCAATATTGTTCGTATTTAAAACTTGCGTAAAATTGCTCGCTTGACGGTTGTTTTTTTTTTTTTTTCATTCTTCACAGAATGTGCTGCGAGAATTGGAGCAGAAGAAACCACAATTGGACGAGCTGGTGCACACCGCTGAAAATCTTCGTGCGGACACCAATCGACAGCAGCTTCACGGCAAGGGTGAGTCTCGCTCTTTAATTTTTCGCTTTCTTTTCGCTCTACTTCGCTCGTTTTCTTTTTACCCCCCGCGTCGTTATTGCGGGCGCCTTTGCGCGAGGCGGAGACTAATTGGAATACGGTCAAAAAAAATTAATACGAATTGTGTTTCTTGCTGGAAGGTGTCGGTGAAAAAAGTCTGCCTTTATGATGCTCATGATGGTTGACAACAGGCTTGTGGCTGACAAGTTACGTTTTATAGCAGAGTACGGAAATAAAGCAGTTTTTGGTACTAGGACGTAAAAGCGTACCTTTTTTCTTTTTTTTTTTTGTACTGTCGCAGAAACGATTACTTTCGTTACTAGTGTTGCATAAAAAAATAGTTACTGCCGCAAGTTTTATGACGCGTAGGTTGATCGATTTTGCGTGTTAACGAAACTACGAAGATCGATCAACGAATCGGTCGGTACTTGTGATGTTGAACTAGCGAGGAGAAAATTCCTTCATTTCAGATACGCGGACGGTATTTTTCCTCGCCATGAACCTCGGCACGTGAAACTTCAACTTCGTCTTCACTCTTTTTTCGTTCCCTCTTACTCGTCGATTGGGATTCTTTTACATGAGAAGCAGTCGCTGCTCGGGGGTGTGTTACAACTATTGATCGACGATCCGAACTCGTTACGTTCGATTTTTGCGACAAGATCCGAGATCTCTGTATTTGAAACAGCGTTATCGGCGAATTGGTTTACCCGACAAAGAAAAGAGAAAATATCAAATCTTTGCCAAACTTCAATAATATCTTGGGATCGGATCGGATATACGGGTTTTATTTTTCACTTGGCAATCGTTGTAATCATTGTTTGTTTACTGCGTCAAAAGTACATAAATCCTACGGTATATATAAATTTTCGCGATTAGGGTCAGCCTGGTTGTCGGTCACGTTGGCTTGACACTGTTCGTCGCAGGGTCCTTTTCAGGAATTGGGAGCTCGCAGGCGTAATGCGAAGTCGTTACCAGGCAATCGATAGTTTCTAGTGACCCGTAGAAAGTTCCTATCCAAACACATTCTTGACTGTTGTTAGGTTGACTAGACTTCCATGGTATGTTGCTTACGGTCGATTCTATGAAACGGAAGAAACGATCGCTTATCTGACGTAAACTTCGCGGACTTTACGATTTTTAACAATCAGAACTTACCGTCACGAATACTGATCCATTCGTCGAATTTGTAATAAATGCCCACGTGTACTGTGTAAGAATTGTTCGCCATCAGGTACTCGTACAGTTCTTGGTTATCGGCCACTGTCAAACTAGCACCCTCCCTCTCGCAGAGCGCTTTCGCCTCCATCCAGGTTCCTCCCTTCTTGTTCTAGAGCTTGTAAGCCACGCTTGAGTCGAGAATCGGGGCGTAGCCGTCCGGAAGAGATGCGATTGCCTTTTCTCTTTGAATCGAAGCCGAGATCCTCGTGTTATCACCTGGACGCGGAGTTTGTTGTAGTTTTCTTATCCCTGCACTTTCAAGCATTGCGGTGTTCTCTCTTACCTGGAGAAAGCGTCAAGCCGCTAAGCACGGGTAAAAAAATCCCAGTATGGTCAAGAGGCACGCAAGCTCCAGGAGCAGCGATTCGAACCGTCCAATCATTTTTAAGCCCATATCTGTCAGTACCGAAACAGATCGTGTCGACAGTTGCGTAAAGTTTCCGCTCACTTCTTTTATATATTTCAATACGTCGGATATAATGTATAATATATAATAATATAAATATAATAATTCCCTCGGCTATCTGCCCGCCTGCGATTCGCTTTTGCGTTGATGTCTTTGCGTATCGTTATCATTTCTTGAATTACGCCGATGCTGACATTACGTAACTTTTAATGGAAATACCAAAATCGCGTGTGAAGTTATTTTTTTTTTTTTTCTTTAGTTGGAATTATCTCCTGACAAAAATAATTATTGACGAAACAACGCGAACAGTTGGTAGAAATTTTCATATTCATTTATTCAACGACAATTTCTTTTTCGTCTTACAGGTTTTATTTTTGTATTCTTTATTATTCTTCTCGTAATATTTCGTCGACAATCTTGAGTTTGTAGGACACGAGTGACGTATTTTGACAACGAACATAATCGCTAAGACGGCAAGGAAAATAAAGCTGCTTTGGGGAAAAAGATTAAACAAACAGTCGCGCGATATATTTTTTCCGGGTTGCTCTTCAAAAACAAATGATAACAGAGGTTGATAGCGTCACTTTTGACCCATTCTACGTAACAACGATTATATTTTTTTTGCATCATATTCGTGGCTATGTAGAAATTTTCATCGCTTATATAATTGTAATTATCGCAAGTCTGTGGAATTTGCGCGAGCCAAAAACGAATATTACAAATACGCGTGGCATGAAAATGCATTCGTAGTACTCACGATACTCTGTGTAACGAAAGTGTGGTTTACAAGTCCTTTTTTTCTTTTTTTTTGCTTCCAGCGGAGTGCAAAAAAGAGCAGATGTTGAACGTGCACTTTGAATACTTTACTAGATGTCAAATTCTTATTTCTCCAACGTAGCTAACAAAAGAAAATACAGTTTCGTTGGATAAATTTTACTTTTGTAGAAATCAGAACGATATTTCAGATTTTAAGAAAATTTACCTATTTCTCGAAACGTTTATCGTAAATAACATCTCGACAAACTTTAGTTTCGCATTTAAAACACGTTTGTTGAAAAATAATAATTAATTATCAATAAACTACAAATGTAAAAGAAGTGATGAACGAAATTCGAATCATCAATATTCTTCGTACTTCTATGTTCGTATGGGATTTTCCCCTCATTCAAATCTAAAACCTACGTAATTTTCATCACGTCTTGGTGAAGAAAATTCTCCTTGTTTTTCCAAATACGCATCCACGTCAGCTATCACCCAAAAACTTGAAGACTTGTTTATCAACGTAAAAGAAAAAAAAAACGGTTCTCCCTATTATTCGATCTACGGAGTCAAAATTTGTTCGTTTAAATATAAGCTCAAACAAAAAAAAAAAAAGAGAAAAAGAAAAGTGTAGTAAATATCAAAAAATAGCAGAAAATTTTTCTGAACGTAATCAAAAATCGGTCGGACGTTGTTCGGGTTCGCACGAAATTCCCTGTGTAACATACATGTAAACGTCGGAGGGATTAAATTTGACAAGTTTTGAAGGGGCGGCGGAGAGGGGGGGCAGGGGGGGGGGCAGATTCGTTATTACCCAGCCATCCAGCAACCTGAGTTAAGGAAGCAAGGTAAGGTGTCTCCGCGCATTTCTACAGGGTTGAGGTATTTCAGAAATTTCATTACCGGGAACCAGAGATCCTCGCCCCCTTCTCCCCCTCCCTCTCATCATCCCGCCATATTTTATCAACCCCACGCAGAATCCGGCTCCGTAAATGATATCCGGCTGCAGTCGGTTTACACGGGATTTCTATATTCCTATCTATCCTATTATATGTATATATATATATATATATATATCCGTCTGATTGTGAATTCCGTCGTGGATGCAAACGGCGAACTATCGATGATATTCTCTCTCTCTCTCTCTCTCTCCCTCGTTTTCACGTATTCATCATTTTTACTCCTTCCAACATGCCAGCACGAACATTTATAGCCTTGTGCGAATTTGGCGTGAAATTTGCGAAACGCGTTTGAAAACTTTCAGACCAACCGCGCTTGCTTGTCGTTTACGATTTCTTGACGGAATTGATCTCGTCACACTTTTATTTATACATTCGCCATCTTTCAATTCCAAGGAGGAATTTGTTCGTCTGCTCTTGAAGCAGTTTTATGCAATTTTGCGTAACGCGCATACCTCGCGATCCTAGCCTTAAACCCTTTGGCGTTACTACGTCTATCTTTCTCTCTCTCTCTCCTCTCCTCTGCTCTCCCTCTCTCTTCCTCTCGCTCTACTCTTGATACACGTTACGCCATGTCCGTGATATGCCTGCCCTAATTACTCGACCCCGCTGTAACGCCCAACTTGCACGAATATTTTATGCAACACAATTCTCTGATCCCGAGGGAGTTTCTCGTTTGTCTGAAACGACCGTTTCGCAAATGTTAGCGTGGCGTTTGCTTGACGTCGGGTCTCAAACTAACTGGTTTAAAAAATGTTAATGAAATTATTTGCAGCCATCTTTACCGATGGTTTGATTTTTATCACAGATTTCTAACAGATGCGCGGAAATCGATTTTTTGTACGAAAATTTGGTACGTGCTAACTGATATTTGGGCGGGGTTTTTGTTCAAGTTTTGTTTAATTTTGTTCAAACAAAAATCACGATTCAATCAGGTATCATTCTTTTTCTTTCACTCATTGTTTATCTGCAAAAGTTTATCGTTACACGCGCCTAATCGGTTCGTATTTTATTATATAATCCAGCTAGTCGAGGCGGGTGAAATTAGATACAAAAATGGGTAAAACCAAAGTGATAAAAATTACGGCCTACCGCTCTTCGTCCCGAATGTTATTGTATAATAAACACGGTAGTTGGTAACGAGGTGATTAAAATCCATCCTAATCTACGCCGTGTTGCCGCTCTCGGGATGCTCTTCTAAACACTGCTTAATCACACGGACGGACCTCCAGGCCACAGCAATTATTATTTCCCTTAGGTTTATTATTACACTACCGTGCATAGAACGGCTTATGTTCACCGTTTATTCAGAGGGAGGTAAAACGACTCGACGCTTCGTTATTAATATTATCATTATCATTATCGCATACAATGAATGATGAATTATTAAAAAAAAAATTAAAAAATTTTTTTAACAAACGACTTGAAAAAACTGAGACTGTTTGTTAATCCATTGATTTCCATTTGCTCGGATCAATATTTTCTCGACTCGAGGTTGTTGTGAAAAAATTTCTTTTTATCTTCAAATGAAATTCAACTCCATTATCTTTCGTATTAGTTTACAAGACTTGTTATCGTCGTTTTTAATATTGTTACTTTTATTATTTCTTTCGATGATCTTCTTGACTTTTTTTTTTTTTTTTCCTGCATACGTCAGATTGATGATTAATCCGAAGCTTTTTTCCCGAGACAATAACGTCGTTGCTATGACGAACACTTGAAAGCTTCAAGAGACCTTTTCAAAACCTTCCGTCTTCTCCTCATTTCTGTCTCTTTATTTTTCCTCCCCATTCATTGGCGTACGTGAAACACAGATTATTTCGCACTCGTCCCGGAACGAAATCTGATTTCCTTTCTACTCTTCTGCCCGCAGTTCGCATGTTCGGTAAATATTTTAATAACGAATTTCGCTGTCCTTCTTCATTTGTGACATTTGCTATGATTACCGTATTTTTGCGTAATCCTACCATTTTCATGACCGATTAAACACTCATCAATGAGGTGTAGTTAAACATTCAAATGTCAATAATTTAAAAGGGCTGCATTTTGCTGTACGGTATTTGATTTGTAATTTCTTTGATCAATCTTCGTCTTTTTTTTTTTATCGGAGATTGCCTCCTAGACTCGATTCGAAAGTAATCTTTTCACCTATCCGATATGCATCTAGTAATAAGCAAAGAATTTGATTTTGTCGAAAGTGATGAAAGTTCCGATGAAACGATCCCGTAGGATTTCCATTCCATCCTCTTCAATCTTTTCAAATTTTCTATTTTCTTGTCTTCTTTTTCCTGAAACGAAAAAACAGTTCCGTATCAGCAAACGAACTTATAAATCGGTTTAAATTATCGAAAGAAATGAGAATAATTTTTGCTTTCTTTATATTTTTTTTTTCGTTTTTATCCTCAGTATCAATCATCGTTTTATTGCTATAGAATTCTTGCAGGCTTGTAGAATAACACAATATTCGTACAACATATATTCGATTTATCGATGAAAAATTAATCGTTTAATTATAACGCAAATAAGAATTTCAATCAACTCAATTATCACACCCTTCAATTTTCCGCGATAACATTAACGAGTTGACGGCTTCGAGGAAGATTTGAGAAAATTCTCATCAATCTATCGTTTCAGGAATAATCTATACCCCATTCCACTCGCCAATTCGACCAAATATATATTCGGATCAGAAACAGCTTTGGTAAAAACGTGCAGAGAGAAATCAAGTCAAATATTTGAATTCAGGAGGGAAATAAAGTTCGAGGAGGGGGGGAGGGGGGAGGTGGATACACGAAGAACCGATTCTATAATGTATTTTCTGCGGCATTGCGGGATAAAAGTTTGTCTCGTGGTTATGTATACGTATACATATATGTATATATGTGTATATATATGTATATGCATATGTGCGTATACATATGTAGGAAAAACCGGGCGGACCTTTTGTCCTCAAGTTTTCCATTTTATCCCCCTTCTTTACCTCCTCGTATTTATATCCCTCTTCTTCTTTCCTCCTCATACTTTCTTTATACGTATTCTTTGTATCATTACTCGCCAAATGAAAAAAAAAAAAAAAAAAAATTAAAATAAAACACAGTGAGAGGAAAGTCGGGATTTATCCAACGTCAAAACAGGATCACGTTTACTTTGTAGCAGGTACGTCTTATTAGAGTTTAAAAAATTCACTTCCAATTTTTTTCAATTATCGGATAAATTGCTCCGCACCTTTTTTTTTTCTTCTTTTTTTCAATCTTTCTACACTTTTTCCTCTGTACGCGAAACTCGGACGGGGCAAATTCGATCAGCGTCGTGTCATAAATTACAAGTTCAGCGCAGCACGGCGTTGTAAGAGAATCTTTTGTAATTGCCTTTATCACCTCGACACACACACACACACACGCAGACACACTAGATTTCATATATTCATTTCTCGATGCTCGATACCTACGTGTTTTTTTTTGTAACAATATTGTACAAAATTAAAAGCACCCCTCTTCTCCCCGCGATGTGTTTATTCATGCGAGCGAACTTTTCCGTCTCCTCGTAAATATGCTCTGAGGTGGATTTTTGAAGAGCTCGTTTTTCGGTGTTTGTTACCTTTTTTTTTTTTTTTCTCTCATCCTTCTGTTTCAAATATGCAACCATGCGTCAATGATCGTTGTACGATTTTTCGACTTCTTGCAAAAAGGAGCCAAGAAGCGACGGATGATACGACGATTTTCAAAACTCGGTACCGTTCGAACGATCTTATAATAAAGAAAAAGAGAAAGAAGAAAATGAACACGAAGAAGGACGAAGAAAAAAAAACGTGCGCAAATTTTTACGTGACAAAGAATAAAAAAAAACAGACAAAAATCGATTTCCATACCTTTTCTTTTCGCCGCGGTAAATGAAGCGTCTTTGTTTTTTCACGCCTGAAATAAATCTTTGCACAAATGTTGGGCGTGGCGTTTTGACATTCCGACGTTTTTACATCGTTCGATTTGGTTACAGTAGGAAGCCCGAGTCTAACATAAAGGCGCGCCGCATTTGCTTGATTAAGACGCCGTGTCTATAATCTGCAAGGTTTTTTTTTCTTTTTTTTTTTCATCCATCGAAAAAGCTTAGGAAAATAATCCGGCGGATCGGTATAGTTGAGGTGCGGGTGGAAAGAGAAGTTTATCTTTTCCCTGATTAACTTGGACTCGGTCGGAAGAGGAAGAAGAAGAAGGAGGAAAAGGAGGAGGAGGAGGAGGAGGAGGTACTGCTAGTTACGTCGGTGCCCAGGAGTCAGTTATACAGCGAGAAGTAGTTACCGCGGCGAGTTCCCGACTTCTTAATTAAGGTGCGGGTGTCTTGCGTCGATGGGCATGTGTGTATTTGTATATACGTTAAACATACACACACGCAATTTTACACTCGAACTTTTGCCCGGGAACTCGTAAAGTCGGAGAAAATTAAAGAAATACTAAGCAAGAAGAGAAATAAGAAGTGTATATATTATATATATATACCTATAATATAATTATCCGTCAATTAATTATACGATTAATCGGCCTTTATAGCTTTCATTTTTTCACCTATCGATGCTGTATAATTTTTAGTGAAAAATCAAATGAGCGCGATCTTTTACCTAACGCGGAACGCTCGTTTTTTTCCGAAACACCCTGATATGTATGTTTTTTTCATGACCGACTCATCCGGACGCATATCTTTGAGCTTAATGTTATAAAATATAATTACAATGAGAGGAAAAAAAAAAAAAAATAAAATAGTAGGATAGAAAAAAGTTTTTAAAAAATCGAATATATTCAAATACGTTTAAAGATGAAAATTTATTGAATCGAATTATGTGTATTTTGAGCTTTTCCGATATTATGTAATCATATTGTAGGTAAATTACAGCTTTGTTATCACGTAGATCCTGGTATCCGAAGTGCCGAGTTTCTCTACTTCGGTTTATTATCGTACAGTGTAAGAGAATGTGTGTGTGTGTGTGTGTGTGTGTGTGTGTGTGTGTGTGTAAGACATATGTATGCAGAATTAGTACATCGCTCTGTAATTAGTTTCCGCAAATGCTGCACGTTGTATCGAGTATGTGTATTTATACATATATAGGTCAATACAAAATACGAATATACATTCCGGGAAAATTTGCTACGCAAGCTTATACTTTACACATCCTCGTATGATTATTTGTTTATTCATTCTATGTGGATAAGACAAAGTTTTGATCAAATGTTATTTCAGCCTTTGACAATAATTTCGTGGATTCGATCAAACGTCACGAATCCGAAGTTCACCCGTCTCCTTACAATATCCTGTGTTTGAAAAACTTTCTTTTTATTTAATTTGATTCCTTTTTCTTTTAATCGGTGTTTTGTATATTATTTATCGTTAAACAGCGACAATCAAACGTCGCGACGAAAAGATCAACGAACGATCATCGACTCGATTAACGATGAAAAGAGGGACGGAAAATAAAGTACAACCTGTAACGATCGTGTGGTAATTATTCGGTACAGCGATGCCTGCTTTTTGTTCGCGCTGTTTTCGGCCGCAGGGTTATAATTGATGCTCCGAATGATCTCGGTGGGCTTTAACTCGAGAGTCGTTGTCGCATCGCTGCGGAGAGTTTATATTATACGCACACAACTCACTTGACTTGAACAGAAAGGTGAAGGAGGTGGGTTTACTTTGGGAGAGGCTCGGTGCCAATTTGGCGACGCTGCTCTCTCCGTACTTCGTCGTCGTTCGAAGTCCCTTGAATATTGAACGAGGAAGGTTTGAGGTAAACTGTGTAATCTTACGTAGGTGAATTGCAAACTTAAAGAAATCAAGAAAGAAAGAAAGAAAGAAAGAAAGAAAGGGGGCGGGGGCTTCATGTTCCGAATTTTAAAAGTTCCGAAAGCGCCGAGTTTCGAATTTTATCCTTGCGAAACTTGAAGCGACGGAGTCAAGTTTTGACGAAACGTCACGCGTTTGTCGTTACTTCAAAGTTCGATGTCTTTACTTCAAGTTACGCCACAAAATAATTCTGAATTATGCGTTTTCGGAACTTTTCAAATTCGAAACTTCAACCCCGCCGCAAAGAGAAAAAAAAATACGAAGGAAAGAAGCTGGATAATGATATTTAACAACAATTTTCATTTTTTTCGATAGTAGTTTTTTTTTTTTTTGTTCTCTTTTCGTTCGTTACTTTTTTTTCGCACTTTTATGTCTTCTCCTTATTTATCATTCGAATCCTTTAAGAAACTTTATTCCACACGAACGAACGGCTCTTATCCTTGCGTCAGGATATACATGACATGCGCATAAATGTATTACACAATGAATGCATGATGTATTCAAAGGACACACGCATCAGCATAATTTATTGCCCCGTCAACTCGAAAACTTTTTCACTGTTGTATTCAAATAACTTTTCTCTTAGATCACCGTTGCTCATGTAGGGTAAAAAAACAACGCACGTATGTAAACCGCGGATCACGAAACCGATCATTTTTCCACACTAATGTCAAGTTTTTTCTCCACTTTTTTTTTTTTTTTTTAAATCTGTTTTATTATCTTTCCCAATCGATTCTAACGCCAACAACCAAATTTCTTTTTTTTTGCTTCTCCCCTTTTTCCATGACATACGTATATTTGCGAAGATAAGAGTAACGCAAGAAACAAAGAAAGAAAGAACGAAACGAGGGGGGGGGGAGGCAGGGGGGGGCAGAAAAGATATACGTAAAATAAATATGGAAACGTTTCCCTCAAGCCCTCGGGCCTAAATACCATTAAACAAAACTGTCTGAATATAGGGGCAAAAGAGAGTGTCCTTTTTTTTTTATCTCTCTCGCACGCATTCGCATACCTGTAGAGATAAACTCGAACGTCTCCCTAACGCTTGCGGATGAAACTTGGGCAGCGTTGTTATCATTTTATCTTTCGAGTTTTTCCTTTGCTTATGCTCATTTTTTTTTTTTTTTTTTCACCTCGACGCAGTGATTTTTTTTTTTCTTTCTTTTTGTTTTTGCATCCTCTTTGTTCTCACAGAATTTTCTTCACTCTTAGCCAGTCTGATTACAATTTATCATATCTACATTCCGTATTAATTTTCGAAACGTATAAATCGCGTACTTGCTGCTTTGTTTCAATCTAAAAAATTCTCACATCGTATAAATTAAATGTGACTAATTTTTGTAAAAATTCCAAAATCTCTCTCTCTCTCTCTCTTTGTGCTGTCCAGGATAAGCTTTCAGATTTTTTTTTTCTTCCACGCACTGGAGTTGGGCTAATAAACTACCCTCAGGGGTGGAAAGGGGTGGGGGGCAAAAGCAGGGAGGGTTTATTTCCTCCTAAAGGACCTCCAGCTTTGCCGTTATCCCAAACTGTACCATCTCGTCAAGCCGACAACCGGCCTCCTAATCCAACCTAACTTGACGTAACTGATTTTCACCACCTTATATGTGTACCGCGGATCCGCTTTATTCATCTTATATCTACACGCATGATGTTAGATTTACTCGATGATTTTTTTTTTTTTTTTTTTAACTAATTTTCGACGTCTATCCGGTAATAAAATCGAGCTGTTTTTATTCCCGACTCAACCGTAATGTTTACTTTATTTTTACCTGAAAAGCGGGACGAAAATGGTGTGTTATTCTCTACTTACTTCTTTTCTCTTATCCGTGGGAAAAAAGTAGCAATGTTCTCCCATATTTACGGGAAATATGATCTCTCAAATTAATTTTTTAGTTTATCACGTTTTCTCTCTCTTTATTTTCCATTTCGAACTACGTCACTCTGCACTATTATAATCTTTCAACAACAATATAGTTTTCAGACTGATAAATCCCACTGACACATGAAAAGAATATACTTTTAAATCGGGAATAAAGTCGTATATGTAACGCAGGAATAAAATCGGATTATTCCCTTGTTACATAATGTACTATTCTTTCTCGTCTCTTTCTAATTCTTCATTGAGATTGTTCGACCCATTCACACTCAATGTTTTTCATAATATCTTAAACATAATTTGTATATTATAATTCTGATCAAGAAACAAAAATTATTTTCACACCTCTATCATCAATTATAAATTTACTCAGTAGTTGCTTGTACCACATTCTCCTGATAATTCCGAAACAAGGCCACAACAACAACAACAACCATCGTCCTGCGTGCACGTGTAATAATAACATTTCGTCACGATGTGTATCGAAGATGCGTAAGCTCGTTACGTTCAGGTACGTTTATACGTCGATCTAGATCCCTGATACCTTGATGTGTGTGCCCGTCGTTTCGAATATACCCTGGAGTGCGTGTCGCACGGAGAAAGAGAGAGGGAAACTTCCCCTAAATAATTCATTCGAGTTCCGCGATGAAATTTTTATCGACTTGTATCACGAAGCTTGACAAAATTCTGCAGCTGGCTAAGTTCGCACGATGTTTACCTAACCGACTTTTGCTTTATAGAATTTTTAATTGGATATGCATGTTTTTTTTTTTTCTTTCTCCCCCCTTTTACTTTCACTCCCGCATTTGGGTATTTTTATTCCGTTAGCTTTTCTGAAATATTTCGACACTTTTATACCGTCCGATATTTGACACTGAAAATTGCTGAAAACTAGGGTGTAAAATCAAACTCTGCCAGGCATATCGATCGGATTTGTTGTCGAAATTCTACCTGTGATCCAATTTTCCGTCTACCGCGTGTAACTTCGTATCTCCGTATTATCGGCGTGGGAAAATTTATACAATACTGGGTCTGCAGCGAAGGGATAATAACGTGTACATGTATTTACCTATAACGTTTCGTACACGTGTATGCACACTGTGCTCAGATTTTAGTATGTAGATAATGAATTATGCACTATGTGCAAGGTGAGAGTATATTACGTAATTTCTTGTATACCGGTGATGGAACAACGTTTCATACGCTCGAGAATTGATTTTATTTATATATGTAGCATTCCACGTCAAATTAGCATTCCGTGATCTATTTAAATCGGAGTATACGAAAGAGAGAAATAAAAAAAAAGTAAAAAGAAACGTTATCGCGTGGTGCTTGAAAATCACGTTTCAAATCGTAGAATATTTGTGAAGTTTTTAAGATTTTAAAAAATAACATCTTCGGAATTGATTTTTCGATTGTTCTCAAATTCGAACGGTGCCTAAAAAATTTTGATAAAAATTCCGAGATCCTTTTCAGTCGGTACGAAGATCATACTAAAAATTGATTGAATTCGAAGGGGATGAGGTATATGGGCTACTAATTTGACGTGGAATGCCTTATATATATACATAATCGCGATGTTCGGACGTTGAAGAAATTCGCGAAGAAATATGCATTCGCTTTTAATTCAGATTTATTTTTTCCCCCTGTTATTTAATCCTAAACCTTGTACAAGTGGTCTTTCTTATTTTTCTATATCGTCAAACGTTTTTCATTCGATCCTAAAATTGCGGATTAACTGCACGTATACCAAAGAAATATTTACACACACACAGTCGAGCTGCAAATACCGTTCTATAAAATTTTTATTTCCTTATATTATAGCCAGCGCGTTGAGTTTATTTCGCACGGACACTCGTAAATTCACGCGAAGTTGTACCGACAACATTGACGTACGAGATTTCCGTTTATTAGGCCTCTCTACACTACGATATATATATACATATACGCGAATCGTTCGAAATTTTTGACGGTGTATAAAATTTCTTGCAGGTCTATAGGTAAAAGTGACCGAATAAAATTATTCCCAACGAGAATTATGATAATTAGAGAACAACGAAAAAGTAGGGAAAATAAAATGTCACAAAAGTTACTCGAGTCGAGTTAATAAAACCTTTCCAAACTCGGGATTATGTATAAATGTGTATTGCGTAGAGATAAAACGCGTGCGGTTTAAATCGTTGTCGTGAATATTTCACTTGTTAGAGATTTTCTCCATGTAATTATCGTTCACGCGATGTATTCGCAAATTCTTTCGCCGCGAGCAACTAAAAAACGAAAACAAAACAAAAAAAGGCGGGAAGGTTTAAAAAATAAAACTTTTGCAAAAACCTGCTGCAGAATTTTTACAATTTTTTTTTTTTTTTTTTTTTTTTTTTCGTTTGATTTGTTTTTATCGGTTTGGCAAAAATTTACAGATTAAATTGAAGAGAATTCGTGAAATCGATGATTTAATCCCGACGATTATTAATACCGTGTGATTGTTGAACAACGATGAGACAAACGACGCGAAGCAAAGAGCGTCCGACCATCTCTGACCGTTACTACTGCGGCCGTCTGGCGGGCGGTGAAACCACCGGTTGTTTCTACTTGTTTTCCAACTTTCTTACACAGATTCGTACACGTCCGTATTCTCACTTGCGATAAACAAGCAGAGAAACAGCGGCTTACGTGTAGGATCGAGGACATAGGCGGTGAAGCGACGAGTCGTCGTGGAAAACGGCCGGGTTGCCATATGTATATAAGAAGAGTCGGCGCAGGGGTGAAACTTCGCTGCTCTGAAATACACCCTGTATAAATCGCTTCCTCGTTACGTCGTGATCGAACATTTTTGACTGTACTTGCCAACTTGAGGAGGATCAATTTTTTCGTCTTTTCGTTGTGTACGCCATTCTTTTTTCTCTTTTTCTTCATTTCTTTATTTTTGTTTCAATTTTTTTCTCATCTCGTACTCAACGAGAGAAATAAGTTTTACTTCTCGCCTCCTGCTTGCTTTATTCGATAAACAATTCGTTCGATTCAAACCGGACTTGATGAAATTTATTTATTCTATGTCAGTTTGTCTGTCTCTTGATACCGAAGATTTTGGATGTTTTTCGCCAATTTAGAACAAGAAGAAAAAAATTGATCTCACAAGTGATTACAAGGAATATTCTGTTGATTGAAAATTATTTTTGAATCCGGAATTTATTTCATTTAGTTGTGAAGTAGAAGAAAATTTGTGTCAAAAAATTTTCTCAGTTTCGGTAAATTTTACCATTAATTCATTCGACTGCGACTTTGCTTGATTTTAATCGCGTGAAAAGAATTTCACTGTATGTTGTTTGGCTGCATGGGTACTTGAAATAGTGTCGAACAGCGTGATTAAAAGACCAAATCAAAACTAAACCATTAATATGTAGATATATATATATATATATATATATATATGCGCGTTTGTTTTTCTTTCCTTTTTCATTAAACTACATCCAAATCACAATTTTTCGCTCAATGTTTGAATCGATCCATGAATACAACACGTATGCACAGTCAAGTATTACATTAATTACACACGACGCGGTATAATTGTTGTATCGTTTATCCTTTTTCTATCTCTTTCACTACAAAAGTTGATCGGAATTTGGATGAATCGAGGTCTCGAAAAATGTGGAGAAAAAACGCACAACGACCTGCAATGTAGAGAAAACAATCAAAGAATATTTAGATGAAACAAAATTCGGTAATTGGTTCGCTGTTTCCATTATTGTCGAATAAATAATTTCCAGCCGTGCTTCGAACATGGATATGTATATATGTGTGTGTGTGTGTGTGTGTGTGTGTGTGTGTATAAATACGATGTATCTATATATATATAATAATATATATATATATATGCGAATGAATAATTATACGCACATTTCACTGTACAGACATCGGCAGCCTTCGAGCCAGGGTGCGTGTGGGATAGTATATGTGGTATAGTTGTTATAGGAACACCGCGGCTCAACCCCCGTCCACCCCCTCATTCCGGGGTGGATAGGCGCCAACGTGTATGGGTCATTCCGTGCCAAATCACTCAACCTGAGACTCTGACAATATTCGATTTTATTTTCATACGATTGAAATCATCCTGAAAAATATCAAGAAAAAAAATTTTCGCCGACTTTTTGTTCAGTGTATTATTTAATTTCTTCGTTTTCTAAGAGAGGCTTGTTTCACTTCTTGAAATCTTTAACCAATTCATATGAGGCGATTGTAACGAAATCGGTTAAAATTAAGTGATATCGATGAAAAGTTTTTGAAATTTATGAAATCTGAAACACAAACACAAATCACTTGAGAAATTTCACTGGAAATTTTTTACAGTTGCTTCGAATTGTTTATAATCATGCTGCAAGGTTACTCGAAATGATGAATAACTTTGATATTGAAATCATTTGAAATCGCATGAAATCGAGTGAAATCATTGAAATCCAGCAATCGTTCATCGTCTAATTTATAAGTGAATAAGTCTTTCGTATTTTACGATGATGACCGAAGATTTTGAAGGGATTACATTTGAAGTGTGATTCCTATTTTTTGCAATTTCTTTGTGGTTGATTTTTTTCGTTGATAATCGCTAGAAAAGGACCTTTCTTAAAATCCTAAAAAATTCTCAGAAATTGTCGTTTCTATTCCAAACATTTCTAGACCAGGCAGATTTTTTTCCATTTTTCTTTCAGCACTCTATTTTTTTGGTCGACTAAAACGGTCTGAAAATTGCCGAAAAATTCTCAAAACTTCACCTGGAACATTTCTTGGCCAGTTCCATTACGCAGCGGTTTTTGTGCATATTTTTCGGTACGTTCAATTTTCTTTTCTCTTTTTCTTACAAACTTTACAATAAAACTGTTCTAGAAATGTTTCAAGCGAAAAACAGAAATTTTAAGAATTATTTTGGGAATTTTCAAACCGTTGAGACAATTTTACAATCGATCGGAAAATTTAGAAGTGTTGAAAAACAATTGTGAAAAAAAATCAGCCCATCGTGAGGCCGGTTTTGAAACGTTTGAAAAAGAAAATACACTTTTTCAGAATTTTGATAAAGGTCGTTTTCAAAACCGCTCTCAATATGGATAAATAATTAACGAGTTGAATAAAACATCTGAAAAAATTCAGAAATTTTGAGTTCCGGTTACCGCTCAGTTCTGAACTATTTTCATCTTTTACCACAATGGAGAAATATAGTTCTAGGTAGAAAATGAAAATTAGTTTTATCTAGTATCCGTTACTATTCTTTCTCATTACCATCACGGTTACTATATTTTCATGTAACCGTTGCGAAAATTTAACGCTTGTGCGAGAATAAATTGACGTTAAAGCCTTGTCAAACTAAAAAAGTAGAGTAAACCTCAGAAACTGATTTTGCGTTGCAATAACCAAAAAAGGCTCGACGATAGCTGAAAATGTTTAGGCGTACCTCGTTTTCCGTAATTCCAGCAATATTCAAACAGTTTTTTTAACGATACCTGTTTTACTCAATTTTTCTAGCTACTGTAACAAATGAAATTTTTCCCAGTGTACCGTTTCGGAATTGCAAAAATCGCTGAAAATATTGTGAAGAAAATCAGAAACGGTTAGGGTCGGAGGTTCGTTGGGTTCCCACGGAATTCCCCATATATCTACGTACGTATAAAGCATGGGGTGCAGAAGCGGCGCTACGCGCGTAGTCCTCGTCCTCCTCGTCCTCCTCGACGTAGGTAGTCCTATATAGTTTACTCTACGTACCTGCGCCGGTGGCTATGACCGTGGCTTCGGGGGTGGCGGCGGCGGCGGTTGAGGGTGAGGGTGAGGGTGAGGGTGACGCGGCCGTCGAGAGGGCGCGGCGGCGTTTCCCTACGCCGAGGGTGCCCGACGGAGCTCCTCCAGTATTCCCGCGGCCGCTCCCTGTCGCTGACGGATTCGTCGGGACGGACGTGTTCCGAAAAACGTGCACCAAATTTCGCCGGTTAACATTATTTTCCACATCTCCTATTATCGTTTCCGTTTATTTTTCTTCTTATTCTTATTCTATTTCTTCCTCAAGCTCCAGCTTTTCGTCTGTGGTGAACATACGACTTTTCTACGGATAATAATAACAACGAGATTTTAGGTTAACACTTGCAATTTTTATCATCGATCCAAGGAAGATAGAGAAACAGAGAGAGAGAGAGATAGAGAGAGAGAGATAGAGAGTGTGTGTGTGAAGAGGAGAACGATAAGAAATAAAAATCGAGACATTCGGTGCACGGATTGATACACGTTGGAATTCAACCGACGTATTTATCGTGCGCTTTTTATACTTGCGCGAAACGGTATTGTTATTTAATCAATTTTTTAATTTTTTATTTTCAAACTCTGCACATATCGTTGCGGCAATGCCTTATATCAGTGACGTGTGGTGTGTCGTTGCAGTTGAGGACAGTGAAGTTTCTTAAATATAATCCTTCTTCGTTCCTCTTTTCTTCTCATCTTCAACGTTCAACAAATCACGTGAATTGATAGTTGCAATAAAGGAAACGTATACGATATAAATAATAACAATAACAAACATCAACAACAATAATAACACAGCGATACAACTTGCGAAAGAAAAATATCTTTCGGAAGAATTTTCGCGAATCGAAAAAGAGAAATTCATTCGATTGTATTCTTGTGTATTACTTATTCATACATATATATATACAGATAAATGTATTGTGGATACGTATAAGCACATCATTATGTCATTAATTCGGTCCTTGCAACTCGATGAATAATTGAGCGAGTCTCGACAACAGGTAGATCACACGTACCGATTCATCTACAGGCGTACAGTAGCACGTTATACTTATATTTCCGCATAGTTGAGCAGAGCGTGCCTGTAACTGCTAATTGCGAATTTATGTAACAGAGGAAAGAAAAAGAAACGGAATAGATATTTTTACTTCTTGAACCGCGGTAGAGAAAAACATCCAGATGGAAAGGTAGACGTATAGATAGATAGTTGGATGGATAGATAGATAGACAGACAGAGACAGAGACAGAGAATTCATTTTCCTCAATTCGATTGTTTAAACAAGACACGTTCCCTCGATTAATCAACGACGATAGTTTAGTTCCTCGTGAAATCTGGCAATTGTTTATTATAACTAACGACGTGAAACATGCTCCTCGTTATTGCAGCGATCCGATCGGTGCTGAAAATAAAGTTCCCTCAAATTCCACCCAGTGTTTAAAGAAGAAGAAACGAACCGCCAGATAAAGAAATAATAATAAATAATAATAAAAAATAAAAAATAAAAATAAAAAAAAAAGACAACGTAATCGAAGAAAATCAACTGCCCAGCTTTGAAAAAATGCAGCCGACCCAAAATCGTCGAGGATCCTTGCAGAGCGGTTCTCCGTGTCCGTCAACTACGGGCAGCTCGAAAATCGCGGCTCCTTCTCCTCCTCAGGAGGTTTTGGCACGGGGTATACCTCTGCCCGGTATGGTGCCGGCGATTTCTTCGGCCGGCGATAATTCTATCATGAAAGGAAACCTCATCGGCCACGGTTTCGTCAATCCTCTCGGTCCCGCCGGCATCGTTCATCCTTCGCCTCACTCCGCCGTACAATCCGTTGTTTCTCATCATCCACAGGGCCAAGGTACACACACCTTATGCGATTACCGATTTACCCCCTTTTTTTATAAAAAAAAAAATAAAATAAAAAAATAAAAATACGCCCAATGAGTAGGAAATATTTTACAAACGGTACGCTTGCGAATTGATTGTTGCGAGGTTTTTCTTGTCCGTTTTTTTGTTTTTTGGGATTGAAAAAATTTTACCCCGGTACCCGAAATCATCAGTCATTTTTTACGAAGCGTTGTTACGGGTAAAAAATTAATTTTATGAAATTTAAGCGAACTCTATCGATTTTTATGAAATTGCTCAACTTTTCCTTATTATTCGACGTTATATAGACTTTGGTTATTTACTGAAAGTAGACGTGAATTTCTTCGTAGAATCAAAGGAATGTCTTGATTTTATCATTTATCGATACTTTTGTACACACGTTTGATTGTCTTTGTGCGAAGCAAAATTTGAACCACGGTTTTTCCTCCAGTCAATATTTTTTCGTCAAAAGTTTTAACGGATAGTTTATACAAGAAACTGCGACTTAATCAGCATCTCAATTTCCCCGTCGTCTGTGATAAAATAAATTGTCACATTCGTTAATCCGAAACAAAATTCAACGAACAAAAATGTAGTGGAATGTTTTTTTTTTTTTTCTTTTTTTTTTCCTCACCATTGTCGATACCTCAGAAATGAAAACCCGCATTTTCCAAATTGAAAACGAGAAACGTCGGTAATGGAGAAAAAAAAAAAATATATTATCGGTTAAAAATTCGAGATTGTATAAATCACTGCAAGTAAAAAATGAGAATGCAAAAAGAAGAAGAAGAAAAAACAAAGTAACCCAAGTAAACGAGTTGCCAGAGAGAGAGAGAGAGAGAGAGAGAAAATAAAATGCTCGAAAGCACGTGTAAAGATATAAAAAATGTACGATAAAACCCCTGAAGTAAACTTGTATCGGTATCGATGGATTCGGAATATTGAAGGTCTGGAAAAAATCCTGCCGTCGTCGGGATATTCGCCGCACGGTTCGCCGGTTCGAGGACCTTTCTCCTCCGTTCACACTTCGCCTCAGGACACGATGCACGTGATGCCATCCCGATCCAGGATCGACCAGGAACAAATCGGCGGCGTCCTTTCGAGGCGAGGTTCCGACGTCAATTCCCCGATTCCTGGGAGTATGGCCGTCGTCGGGACGCCGGAACACCGGGGAAGAAGACGCTCCGATTACAGTCCTCATCAGGGTACGTCGAGTTGAAAAAAAATATCCCGGGAATCCGTTTTTTTCTTCCCCACGCGAGCAATTCTTTTTTTTTTTTTTTTTTACTTTTTCGTTTCGTCCTTTATTTGTAGTTGCAAAAACGGATCTTAATCGCAGTTTGAATTCGATGCCGGTTCGCCGGGAATGGAGACTTTTTTTTTTTTTTTAAATCCTATCGGGAGATAATCGTGGATTGAAAAAAATTCTACGAAAATCTGTGTGGAAAAAAAAAAACAAACAAAGATAAATATCAATGAATAGGTAAAGAATAATGGTTTTACGAATCGGAAAGCTTGAGAGTATCGAAATTGGTGAACATCGATTAGGTTTTCTGTCCGTTTCATTCTTTGCGATGGATCATTTTCTTTTTGGGATGTTTTTTTTTTGTTTTCCAAAACCTTGGCATCGCTGCACGTTTAATTTCACTACATTGCAACGATATTGATTATAAACAACAGGTGAAACTGTTGGATTTGAATACTGGAGAAAGAAAAAAAAAAAAAGAACAAGCAAATTTCCCAATGATTCGTCGTAAATAGTCTTTTACATAAAATTACCCATCGAACAAATCTATCGGATTTCATACAATTTTTACCTCGATTTCAAACGAAGCATCGTTGTCCGTGAACAAGCTTTTGTTTTTTAAATCTAACATGTAATAGAAATATTATTTTTACACCCTTATTTTCTTCTCTGTTTTTTAATAATTTATTTTTATTCTTTCGCTCACTTTCACACTGTTCCCGTTCGTTTTCCTTGCGAAACGTGACGAGACTCCGAGTTCATTGATCGTTTTACTTAATCCTGCTCTGCTCATGTTCCTTATGTAGGTATACATACGTACGTGTTATACGCATACGCGCAATTTACATCAAGAGGGAAGTAATAAAACGCCTACAAACTTTCGACGTAGGTACCTACGCACGAATGTAAAACGCTCGCGTGTTTCGTTGAAGCGGAGGAAAAACGAGAGGGCAGAGGGAGATGAAAATGAAAAAAAAAAAAAAAAACAAAACATTAACCCGAGACTAAAAAACTGATAATACAATGAATTCCATGTATACACGTGCAGGCATAATAATTATACATATATAATGGCCGTTGCGTGATCGCATCGCGAGACCGCGTGCGTCTCTATTCTTATACGCATATTGCTCAGAAACATCTCGTTAAAAGCATAGTTTTAATCGCGATATTGATAAACTAAGACAACAAAAAAATCAGTTTTTTTTTTTTTTTCCCCCTACAAATCCATTTTCTTTAAACGTCATGTAAAAAAATATGTGCGCATGTAACACGTCTCGTGGACGACGAGTAGATGGAAATGTGATAATTTTACAAACACAAAGGATAAGATAGATAATTGAAGAAGGTATACAATTTTCGTAATTATCACCTCGAATATGTTATCTGAATTAAATTTTGGCGTATTCCGGGATCGTGAGATAAAAAATTGTCTGAGCTATGATTATAACCGAGTTGTCGCAAAGTCGGTGAAGTTTCATAAAAATTTGTTCAATCTATCGACGATATCATTCGTTCCAATTAAAATGTAATTTCACCTCTTTGGATTATCGCTGCGATCTTCTTTCATCGCGCGTTTTTCACGTCATTTCATTCTACACGCGTATAATAATACTGCAGTGTGTAATTTAAAATTCATTTAAACTCTCCACTTGTAAGTTGACTGAGGTTCCGGTTGTCCCTTGATTTTTTTTTTTTATTTTTGGCTTATTTTTGATATTCTTTTTCCTCTCGTCGAATCCCTTTCAGGATTCTCTTGACATTTCCCTGTGTTTCTATGAGATTCCGTGCTGAGGTTGGCGGGGAAAAGTGAATTACATCCGAAATCGAAACGGAGTAGAGGACTTTCGCTTTTGCGCGCGTGTGTATTAAACCTTTGGCCAATTTTATCGTGGCATCGATTTCTCTCTTTATCTCGCTCTTTCTAGATTTCTTCGCGTGTTGGCTTGCCCCATTTCGTCGCTGAATAATATCTTCTTTTCCTTTCTTATTTCCTTTTATTTATTTATTTTATTTTTTTTCTCATTATCCTTATCGCAAAGAAATGTGGAATTGCTTTTCTCCACCGATGTGAATGCTGCGCTTGAGATCAAACCGCGAAGAATTGCTCAATTCATTTGAGTTCACTTCCAGATTCACTTCGTGTTATACGTGAAGGAAAAAATGCGCACCAATCGAAATAATAATAAAGATAATAATAATAAAAAATCAAGCGTAATAGAGAAAACAAAAACTATTTTGTTAAATTGCAAATTCACTTTCTTTTCGTGGAAGAGAAATGAGCGCAAATCAAAAAGTACGATCCTTTTGTCCCGTTCTTATGGTTTTTTTTTTTTAAACTTTTCTTTTTGTCTCGCATCAATCTGATTTTATTCCCAGCGGTCAAGGTATTGTAAAAGTCCGAATCGAACTGATCGCCGCGGCTTGCAACTGGACGTATATTTTATTTGAACTGCAGCGAAATTGAAGAGGTTCGTTTTTTGCTGCAGACCTGCTGGAGAAAATTAATTGCGTACTAATCACGTCGTGCAACGATTTTCACCCCGACCGTCGAATTCGCAGACGTCTATAAAAGTTTGAATTATTCATTATTCAAAATCTGCAATTCCTAATCTTCTTCGTTATTTCCATAAACGTATAAAGAGTAAAAAAGAGCAGGTTTTACTGAAAAACCGCAGGAAAAAAGGGACGTATAAGGTGTGTGTATTTTTTTTTTTTTTGTTAAAAAATGTATTCGATACAGGTATATTTGTTTTTACGAAAAACTCTAACGTTTCAGTCTTTTCCTGCAATATTTAGTCAATCTGCTCTTTTCCTTTTATCCCTTTGTTGTTATCAATTGGATCGGGGTGAGGGTAAGGGATGTTTTTTTCGAATTTTGTCGGATTTCGAATCTGGACAACGGCAGTATGAACGAAAATTTAACGCTGGAACGAATGCGTGATTATTTCCGTGTGTGTATAAAATACGCCGGGAAAATACGCCGCTTCCAATTCCCCGAATTACTGATCGCATTAAAAGCAAGAGAAACTTTTCCCCCGCGTAACACGAGATGTCGGACAACATCGCGTTATTATTCAATCCGTAGCGACATTTTCTCATACGCGCACCGACCGTACGAATTTTCTCGATTAAACGAGGAAAAAATGAAGGAAAATAAAAAAACAAAAAAAAATAAAAAAACAAAAGGAGAAGGAAAAAACTTAGCGCGAGAGAAAATAACGTAAATCGTAAATAATTAAAATCTAGATTACGAAACGAATCCGCGTTTCCTGCCCCGCGTTATTATACATACAGAAGCTGTTGGTTTAAGGCTCGCTCTGTAAAGCTGCAACAGCTGCACGATATTCTCTAACGAGATAATTAAAGAAGCAGGCTGCGACTGTTCTGTTTTCCACTCTCGACGAAATCCCGATTCGCTAGCTTAATTCCATTCCTCGTAGTTGGTAGAAAATTTTTATTAAAACGGATATCGTCACGATAAAGATTTAAATATCTATTAACCGATGGAATAAAAAAAAAAACAAACATGCGGAACGAGTAATTATTCGTTTGTAAATTGTAACTGTCGATAACATGTTTTATACTCACCGCGACATTAAATCTCGTTCCCGTTTAGTTTGATACATTTTTTATTTATTTTTTTTTCTTACACCTGCACAAAATTATTGCAGTATCGCATGATAAAAAAAGAAAACTCATTATTTCCATTTTCTACCTGAAACTCAATTTTCGGTCATGGTGATAAATGAAAACAGTCAAATATCGTACAGCAACGCAGAGTTAATTATCGAATTGAATCTGAGAACGAAAAAGAGAGAGAGAGAGAGAGAGAGAGAAAAAAAAGAAAAACTGCCAAAAGTTTGCAAAGCGTATTGTATTACATAGTTATATGAAGGTTGCAAATTTTAGGATTCACTTTTTTTTACCTGCCTTTAATTCTTTCGGGTATTTAAAACCGAGTCACCGCCTCCGGTGTTTAACCTGCGTTTTTTTCTTCTCGGCCAGAAACTGCCGCCATAATTTAACTGAATTAAGTACCTTTACCTTCGTGCAGGCTCGGAGGACGACGAGGCAAATCGCCGCTCAGACTCTGTCTATGAAATTTTTAACGACAAGGTAGACCTAAATAAACCTGCAGTCTTGCATACTTCGGGTGATAGCGAGCTGATTAATCATGCGACAGTCGTTTTCGCTGTTGAGCTAACAATTTTAAAACCCTCGTTCAATTCTCTTTAGATAATTTTGTAATATCGAGAATTCGATTCGATTTGCAATTTATCAGGATGAAACGATCAACTCTTAACCTCGTTATGTAAATTTCTACAAGATTTTTTTAATAGTTTCTATTTTTTTTTTTTCGTATTTTTGCTTCCCTGGTCAAGTTATTTAAGCATGCATAAATCGAATATCAAACTCGGTCTTGAACAAAAAGAGAAAATCGTTTTTACTTTTCATCACATTTGGTGATGTAAGAAAAGTGTTGGTTTTGGTAGAAAATCACTATCTTTTGATTTCAACGAATCTTTACGTTTTCGAAACTCTAGAATACGAAAAACAGGTTTTCCGAATAATGTCGGTCTGTCCGATAAACTCTCGCGATGATCTCGAAAACGACTGGATCAAAAAAATTTTAAACTTACAGGATTTTAGAATCGAACGATGAGCCTGAAAATTGCCATCTCCCGTTTAATTTGAACTTTCGGTTCTACCGGAAATGAATCGATTCTCGTTGTTTCACCGACAAACATACACTTTTCTAAATAAACGATCATGTTTTTTTCCCAGTTTACATATTTAGTTTGAAAAAAATGTATAATTTTTTTCTTTTTTTTTTTTGGTTTTTCAGAATCTTTTTTCTTTTCTAATTTTTATCTCATTCCTCCGCCATGTCCCATCAGGTTTAGATTTTCCACTCGGCCGTTTACGATATTATCTCTAAAGTTTGTCAGTCTGTCCGACGGATTCTTCCCTATTCACGATGACGAAATGTATCCCGAAAGAAAAAAAAAAGAAAAAAAAAAATGTTTTCCCGATCTGTTTAAAGCCGATGTGTGCAACAGCTGTTTGTGAAAAGTTGAAACAACACAAATGAAAATAGAATGAAAACAAAGACTGTGAAAAATAGGAAATCTAAGGAGACGCCGAATCTAATCGAATCGATGCTGAAATTCTGAGTGAGCAATGACGATTCTCAGGACAAGGTGTATCGGAAAAAAAAATTCCTCGTACCTTCTTCCATCCTTACATAGAAGCACGAAATTTGGGATTCGCGGAGAATAGGTCTGAAAAAAAAAAAAAAAAATCGCAAGGCGGGCGAACGTGAGGCGAAAACAAATGTCATATTTTCAACGTTTCTCGAAGGAGATGATATCGGTGCTGCGTGTGTGTGCGTGTGTTTGTTTATATCTATATATATATATATATATATATATATATATATAAAAGTAAGCTTATGGCTTATGGCAATTTTATCGTTCGGCCCAGAAAATCACCCGCCTGTTTTTCTTTTTCTTTTTCTTTTTTTTTTATTTATTTCGTACGTTAGTTCGGTAAGTCCTCACGATTTTTTATACCTATACCTTCATAGACATCCCTTCCCCTGTTTACAATCTATAGGTATATACATGTATGTATAATGCACTCTGTATCCCTCGCTGACAATAATCTACGCGATATCGCTTTATGTCCGTCGAAGCTCGAGAGTCTACCCATACCTAGATAAATAGTGAGAAGGAGTGAGAGAGGGAGAAAGCATATAATACGCATGGATACATATGTGTGTGTGTGTGTGTGTGTGTATATCGTGGCGTGACTACTTCGTAAGCGACGTCACACCCTCGTCATGTTACATTCAACCTTTTTTACGTCTCTTAGTTGTTGGTTGTTCTTGTTCTTGTTGTAGTTGTTTTTCCTTTACCCATTTTACCCCTGTATTTTCTCGTATAAACGAAAAGACACGCGTCTTTTGATTCCGACTCGATGCCTTAACAACTTTCTCACTCGCAATCAGACTTCGCAGACACGGCGGTGGTAGTTTCATTCACGTACGTTTTGTACATATGTATCTTTCTTTTTTTTGTTTTTTTTTTTTCTTATCTCGATACGTTTCAAATTCTGAATTACAGTTGAAGCTAGTTTGACGAAACGTGAAAAACGATACTTCTACACTTATTCATCATATTCTGTTTCTAGTGTTGTTATTTTTATTTTTTATTTTATATTCCGAGATGTGAGATTCATTCGATATCCCAATCTAGCTTAAGCAATTTCGATACTTTTATAACAGGTGTATATATAATATATATGTAATAACACGATCGTTCCTTTGGGTATACGTAACGTTTTGTCCTCGTGTTGCGTACGGCGTGTACGATATTGGGAATCCGCGTTATATTTACGTGCCTTATATCTCTACTCTCTCTCTCTCTATGAATGTGTCGTTGTATATTAATAGTCGATATATCGTCCATATGCGCGAAGTCGGCAATCGAGTGCAAAATATAGAAGGTAGGAGTAAGCAGGGAAAAGGAAAAGAATAAGGTAGTTGAAAAATCCACGAAGAGAGAAAAGATAACAAAAAAAAAAAAAAAAAACAACGAGGCAGCAAAAGAATCATCGATTTACCGTGTAACTTTTTTTTTCTCTATATTTTTCATTTCGACAAACGCGGCTGCTACTTGTTTCAAAATTAACGTTTTTCTCTCGGCACGTTTTTGTCCTATTCCTTTCTTTTTTTTTTTTTTTACCTTTTCCTCCGAACACGAAATTGCGCAATCCTGAGCATAACGATGAAGTATAAAATCATTGAACCGAAGTGCGCGATATTTTTCGTCGCTATGTTTTTATTCCAAGTTTAAATTCCTGTGCAATGTATTGTATAAAAGTACAGAGGATTTCGATGAATAATTTAAGATTGTTTGATGAAAATATAAGTACTGAAGTTGGGAAGAAAGAAAGAGAGAGAGAGAGAGAGAGAGACAGAGAGAGGACAGAGAAGAGGAGGGTAATTATACGTTGTAAGACATTCGGTGAATACAAATCACGAGATTGTCAAAAGCTCTTATTTTTTTTTTTTTTTCTTTTTTTTTTCTCCACTCTCCTTGTACCTTGAAAAGTTTTCAACGAGCCCTGCAGCAACTCAGGGGCGAAGTTCGCTGTTTGTCGTACGGTTTTCGTATTGGTGAAGCGAAAAAATTTTAACGACCTAAAGTTTTGCCAAAGATAAACAACATACGGCTATATCATTATTATTATTATTATCATCATCATCATCATATATATATATATATATGCATTATGCAAACGACGAGGTATGCAAATACGAAGTTAAGCTTCAAACTTGCGTATTTCATACCTTGTGAAGTTTTTTAGAAGCAGTTATGCTTCTCTCCTTCGTTCATGAACCGGCCGCCATTTGACAAATTCAACTTAATACCTTATCTTACGTACCTACACCTACCTTGGACGATATACATAAGTTTGTTCGAAATTCTCTGTCTTTTCCTCCCTCTTGGCGGACGTTCTTCCACGTGTATTTCGACTTGTGCGAAACTGTCTCATATCAGGTGAGACTGTCTGCCTTCTTATTCGCAAGGATTACAACTCGACAAACTTTCTTAATTGGACGTTTGGATATTATATACGAGTGAAAATCTCTGGTGATATTCTGCGCACGGGGATAATATTTGTTGAGCTTACTGGCTCTGCGACGCTGACGAGAGGTGCGCAAGACTGGTTTTTAATAAATTTGAGAGCACGTTGTGCTAATTAGTGTTTGTAATAGACAGATATTTTACTATTTACATAAGCGGAATGGGTTTTCGAGGATTCGATGTTTAACGAGTATATGAATTTAATAGGAAATTTCATGGAAAATGTATAAAGTATATAATACGTGACGCGTTTTCTGTGGATAATTAATGCCGACCTGATGTTAGTTCGGATCTAACTGGCCCCAGATTTTTTCAAACACGTGGCATGCGGGCCCCGTTGAAGGACGCAAAGAGGCAAGACGGAGGGTAATTTTCGTTCCTATTTGTTCGCATATTTCTGGGGGATGAGAGACACTCTCGTCTTCTTTCCATAAAGAGTCTTCAATCATCGTTCCTGCAATTTTCTACCCAGCTCGTCGATGACTGCGGATTTCTCTTTCTCTAAACATCGTAAATCGACGATACACGGTTCTCTGCTCTTTCTCGAGTCACTCGCTGCTTCCGCCACCCAGACGTCGAAACCCGAAGCCCTTGGGCCCTCCAAAGTACCACTGGGTCCGAACACCTCTGGTAGCTAACTTGTGAGAGTAGTTTCCATCAGTGGTTCGTTTGAGTCGACTGTAATTACATTCCAATTTTTTTTTTTTTCTTCAATTGGCTTGCAAGGGGTCAGTTTAAATTTTTGGCGATATAGCTAAATTTCAACAGTTGATATTGAGCAAATTATGCTCAAGTGGATTCGGCACGGATGCGAATTCCGGGCTTACTTTTAACCGATCAAAACGATCCTCATTTTAATCAATCGATGCCTGAATTTCGACCCTGACGCTTACACTCGTCCCTTTGAATTATCGGGGGGTAGGAAAATGGCATTCGAAACTCCCCGCGATAGCCGATAACGATGTATTCTATTCGGAATAGAGGACCTAACCTAATCTACATACATAGTATAGTATATTATATATCTGCCCATGTATACAATACGTGTCAAAGCGGATTACACGGTAGTCGAGTCTCCGTTAAGCGCGATTTCGTTGCGCAGGGATTTGTAGTCAACATGTGTATACACACACACACACCCACACACACACATGCTTAAATATGCATGTTTTCGTCAATTACACAACCAAATACCATTTACATCGTGTTGTATAGCGAAAATATCGGAATTTGTACTTCTCTCGAGTTTTGCTTCCGTTCCTCTTGTGAAAACGTGTAATATTTTCAATTATAATAATGTCGTAATTTTTTGTAAAAAATCAGAATATTTTACATAGCAGAAATTTCCACCCATCCAACTATTTTCATCGCCAAGTATTTAAACGGAGTATAAATCGTGGATAAGTTTCGTATTCAGACCCGAAGAAATCGAACGAAATTATTCGATTCATCGTCTCAGGTGCGGTAGATACCCAAATAGATGCATAATCGATTTATATCTTGAGGCTGTCCGCCTTGCACAGCCTTTAAACATGTATACGTGTGTCGGTTATGCGGTTAGATACGTATATATACATGTATGTATAATGTATGTATAAAACTTATCCATGTATCAGGCCATTTCGCATGAGGGAAAAGCTCGAGTGTTATCCTTCTCTCTTCTTTCTCTCCCATCCTGTTCTCCTTTCCTCTTTCTCATACCCAAGGGAGAGACCCTTGGAATACCAATAATATCTCGAGATCCGAACTTCTATTATTCCTGACAAAAGAAAATCAGAATGCCTTCTTCTCCTGAGTTACGGTCCCTCAGCACTGCAGCCTGTTTTTACGTGTAATGGAGATTTTTTCCTTGAAATGAATGCGAAAGCTTTTAGGTACACACGATTTTACATCCTGCGTGTTTCCTGTAATTTTTTATTCATTTTTTAAAAATATATTCTCTGATTTTTTGTATGTTTTCATTATCGTACAGGTATAGGTTTAGGTTTATCTGCCAAGTCATCCTCGCCGAATACTTTGAATTCCTTCGTAGCAATCTGAATTTCATTTCTCGAACATCGACGACTCGTTATTATTACGAGAAAAGGTTAGGCAACCAACGAGCTTGATCGATAAGTTGAGAAACGCTGTGACGATCATTAGAACGGGGAAACTTGATATTACATTCACTCGCTCGTTAGTTGACTCACTGATAACTATAGTAACGCAACGATGGTACGAGGCATGACTTATTTCGATGAAAAGAAACCATCGTCATTAAGGGAAAATTAATGTATCCTTTTCTTTCATGGAAATCGTGTCACGTTATTTTTTCTCTGTACATTTTATCCATGACATGTGTATATATGTATATATATATAGAATTAAAATTTCAATTACAAGAAATAGAGAATACAGTTACTGAGATTTATTTTGAGGATTTGAGAAAAGTTTCTTTCCAAAATCACTTCAAATTATTTATAAGTAATTGAGCAGTTGGATGAAAAATCTGAAACAATTCACCGTACTGCTTCAGAGTTGGAACAATTACAGACATTTTTTTTTTAAACAAAATATGAAATGGCGAGGGTCAGATGTTGGTCGGGTTCGCATGTAATTCCGCATATGTATACACATATCGAACACTTTCTAGTTTCGCGTCGTCGATGGGGAAAAAAATTTAACAACGAGTATGAAAAACGATTCTTTCCGTAGAATATGCTCGTCCATCAGATATCCACGGTAGATTTTCCGTTGCACGTGATGAAGTTGAAATTTTTTTATAATAGTATAACAAAGGTACACGCATTCAGACATAGAGTTTTCAGTAATTTCACTCGTCGAGAACAATGCACAGCTCTCAGACGCGATAGATCAGCACTGCAGAAATTCTATTCTCTTTATTTCTACGATTGATTCCCTCCGCCTTTCTCATAATTCAAATTTTTCTCCTCCTCCTCGTCATCGTCATCCTCCTTCACCAAAGTACCCGGTCACCCTTACACCGGTTAAGGGTTGCACACACACACTCTCTACGAAGGCTTATCGAACTCTGCATGCAGCGCTAAAGTGGCCATTGAACTCTTCCCGAGTCGCGCGACCCACTCGTCGGGTGTTCCTTTTGTTATTACAAAATTTTCTTTTATTTCTCGTCTTTTTTAACTTGTTTTTTTTCTAGCCTCCCTCGTTCCTCTGTAAGCGAATAATTTACCATCGATTTCTGGTTCGATATGCGTGGAGGACCATCGGTTCGCTTTGAAAAACTCCCCACCCCCCGAAGCCTGTCGCCGACAGGTGATAGCTAATAATTAAACGCTGAATAGCGATCCCCTCCGGTTTGATCACACGTCATCTCACTCACGATCAGCCTCCCGCTAACAAAAATGTGATTTTATAGGAAACGCGTTTGTTAGTCCCGCAGCCGCTGTTGGCTTTCGGATTTAAAGAAAATAAATAAAAGGAACAATCTCTCGTATATGTATTTACGTCGATATTTTAGATTATTTTTATTTTCTTCAGCACCTCCGCTTATAGACGACACCTGTTCACCGTATTTTTCACATATCAGGATCATTTTGAAAGGTACAAGAGTTTGAATAACAGATGTGGATATTGTGCCGGTGTGCTTTTATAATAAAAAGCTCAGACATTGATCGTCCGTCATTAACGAAGTTAGGCCTTATTTAACAAAAGATTTTGTTTTTCTACTCAACAAAAGATCGAACCTGGCGTATATATTTTTCTGCAGGTCTACGAACTTGAAGAATTTCATTATATTAATTTTTTATGAAACCTCTTATTCTCCTTTTTTTCATTCTCAGTCGTATGAACTCTTTGTAACTATGAAAAAAAGGCAGAACAGTAAGAATCCTTTTTTATCGTTGAAACTAATTTACACGCTTCAAAATTCTAGGCAGTTTTTGTGTATAATTAACAACACGTGTTGTTGTTTTGCTGCTAATCAGTTGATGAATTAATTGCTTTTCCGAAGAACGTTTTTCTTTTTTTCTCAGCAATTCAATTAAAACTGCGTAATTCTAACTTTTGAGTCAACTTCGCAATTGTGCATGAAGCGTGCGTCGTATTTCATATACATGTATGCATACCTACGTACTGAAATGAAATAACAACAATAATCAGTGAAGTTATCCTATCCTCCAGAGTTCGTTATGTTAAGTTATATAAATTAAGACACCAGGCAAGTAAACTTTGCCTGTTTATATGTAGGCACATTATGCGCATAGCATACATATTTTCACGTTAATTATAACCACACTGTTAACGACAACTTTGCAAAAAGTGATGCAAAATATAACGTACCTTATACAAACATAACGGAAAAAAAGGTTAATACGTTTCCGGGGAAATAATTAACTCAAGTTTGAGCTGGGTATGTACAATGAAAAGATCTTTAGGGAAATTAGAGTTAGAATCTTATCTTTTAAAAGGAAATGCGTTTTTATTGTCTTCAAATTTGTATTTCTTCGATCACAAGCGTATAATCGTAATTGCTCGACTGACGGAATAGGGAAATTTTCGAAATTTTGACAGTTTTTCATACTCTTCATACACTTGCTTTGACTTATATTGTTTTTCCCTTTCGGTTTTCAGTGACAAAGCTCCGGGAACACTGGGACGAGACAAATTCTAAGGTAATGCAGCGGAAAACGCAGTTGGACGCAATGCTGGGTGACAGTCAACGGTACGAGGCGAAACGTACCGAAGTCGAAGCTTGGCTAGCCAGAATGGAGACTCGACTTGAGAGAATGCGAGCCGTCGGTCACACCGCGGATGTACTCGAGGCGCAGCAGAGAGAGCAAAAGGTGAGTCCTTTTACCTCAATCTCGCTTCGGCATCGTGCAATTTTTTTACCCCCTTCAAAATTACACCATCCCTTCCATTCTTCCCGATTTGAGACTAGAGGACATCTAGAAGATACACGATTTCCAATTTCATCGGTCTACCGAGTCCCGAATTCCGATCGAAGGCGAGTGTCTCGTTTGAAGGAGAAGAGAAGAGGAGTAGTGTAGGCTGGTTCTGTAATAAGATTCCTACTGCCGAACCTTACCGACATCTTCCCCAGACTCAAACCCTTCTCCGCGATGACGTTACAGCGATCGAAATCTGCTGTACCGAGACGAAGGTCAAGATCGCGATACTTTACCAACGATTTTTATCGATCTAAGGTCAAAATCACGCTGCTTTACCAATTGTCATCCTCCTCTACCGACCGTCAAGGTATATCAGCTGTCGATCGCTGTGACGTCATTGCGGGGAAGGGTTTGAGTCTGGGTAAGATGTCGGTAAGTGGTGGTAATTGGAAACTTGTCACAGAACCAGCCATGCAGATTGAACAGTATGCTCTGATCTAACACCCGTGTTTTCTTTTCGATGTTCAATTCACAGTCTTACCACGTCGAGCTTCACCAGTACAAGCACCAGATCGAGTTGTTCAACCAGTTGACCCAGAAACTGATCGCCGTTTATCAGCAGGACGACACGACGAGGGTTAAGAAAATGACCGAGACGATCAACCAGAGATACAACAACTTGAACACGAGGTGAGAGCCGAAGTTTTCCTCTGCTTTTTAAATATCGTTAGCCACGATCATCCCGAAATTTTATCCGACCTTCCTCACCCGCTCACAGCATCATCAATCGAGGCAAATTGCTACATTCCGCCATGAACTCGCTGCACAACTTCGACCGTTCTCTGGACAAGTTCCTCGCTTGGCTTAGCGAGGCCGAATCATCGATGGAGGGACTCGAGGCAGAGGCTGACAGGCTGGGTGGCAGAAGGGACCAAGGAGCGCTGAGGAGGCCGCAGCATCAGCTCAAGGTAGGTCGTGAAACACAATAAAAGTAAAAAAAAAAAAAATGGGGAAACAATTTGGTGGAAAATCATTTTCTTCGATAAGCAACGCGATCGTTTTATTGGATTGGGTATAACGAAGTTTCCTTTCGGATGATCGAAGGAGAGCGCTATCCACGCTGATAATCCATTGGAGCTATTCCCCCTCCACCCCTCCGGCAATTTCGCCAATCAATTCGACCTAGATACGAACTCGTTACCTGCACTCTCGATTCGAAGATTTACTCTGTCGTCGATGATGAGATTATATCTCGGTGCCTCGTTCCGAGATGATCGACTTTCAGGATCAATCAAACGTTGGGAAAAGAGGAAAAAAAAATGTTTGAAAAAACTCCAGCACTTTTATATTTGTTAATTTGTGCCGATGGTCGTGAACACGATTTAAACAACTTTACTACTATGAAATAACAATGATTCTGAACAAATTTAAACCCAAATTAAGGTATGGAAAACTTGAGAAAAGATTTTGTGATTAGAATCTTACACCCGTATTCATAGTCCTTCCTTAAGGAACAAGGATTCCTTGTTCCTCATTTTACGTTTCATAGACCTTCCTCGACAGAATAAGGAGCCTTATTGGCCTCTTTCTTTCAAGGCAGGTCTCGAGCTTCCTTGAGGAAACCTTCGGCACTGCGATTGGCTGTTTCGTTTCATGTAGCCAACGCTTGCGCATGCGCTTGGCGTCTATGCGCTTATGACCCGTATGACGCGGATCACAGCCAGTCTATAGGTTAACTTCTTTGAGGTTATACACTCTCATCAACCGAAGCAACTTGACAATGAGAGCTAAGCAGTTCAAGTTAGATTTGAATATAGCCGAGTGGCTCTTCGATCAGCAGTTTTACCACCATAAGCAATCACATATCCCTAAATACGTCTTCCTTCTGGAAGGGAGAGCCAAGTTGTCACTATGAAACGAGGACGCCTCTGAGATTCAAGGAAGCCTTCACCAAGGCGTCCTTTATCCTTGAGATAAGGATGTTGGAAACTTTCAAACTCTGGTCTTCCTGATTCGATCCTTATGTTGTTAGACTTAATTTGTTCATCATAGTGGTTTTCAGAGATCCCCCGAACAAATTATGTATATATTATAATTAAGTATACATTTGCGCGTTATAATCATGCTATTACGTAAGTTTTTTTTCAATGTTTTTCAGACAATTTACGGAGATCTGATCGGTAGACCAGATAAGCAAAAAAATATCAGAATCCGAACAAAAACACCAACATTTAATTGTTTTGAATGTTCTAATTACAAACCCTTTTCACAAATGGTTGATATTTTCACCTGTACCGTTCGAATTCATTCCGAATCATTTCTACTAGATAGTACGGATGTTTTTTCATTCGAGTTCAGCGTCATTGGTGCAAATAACACTGCTGGTGGTTTTTTAAACGGTTTTCCCACTTCTTAACTTTACATTCAGACTGCGTAGGTACCATTGATTCTTAATAAACGCTGATATCCTGTGTCTGCACCTTCCTACGGAATTTACATCTCTGCAGATTTCACGACTATACCTGCCACTGCTCTTATTTCACCTTCCCTTCCGATCTCTTCGCTGCTCGCCTCCCCCTCTGACTCGCTCTCCGTTTCTAACCATATCGACCAACATTTCCTTCTCCAGGTTCCCTTTCTTCCCCGGTTTCCCAGGTTCGGATTTACCCGGTTCCCGGAAACTTGGGTAGATAGGCTGGTTGGTCGGCGCCTCCCGAACGTAGTTATATCGACCTTCCAGTTCTTCTTTCTTCTTTTTCTTTCTTCCCATTTTTCATCCCCTTGTATATTCTTTCTTCTGCAGTCCCGAGTGTTTGAACCTTCTGGAAAAAACACCGCGTCCATCAAATTTTGCCGACTACGAGGAACAGAAAAAAAAAAAATCGAAATCAAAATAACCTGCACTGTTTTCGGGGGAAAATGGAAGTAATATACTAAAAATTCTGTTCCAACGTTCAACAGTATTGTATTTGCTGTATCACTTATTTCGAGGAGAATATAACAGATCTCTACTCGTATTTGTAGATTCGTCATTGAATATAAATATTTGAAATTTCGCCAGGTATCGAATGGATTCCTCTTTATCTCTGTTATAGACATGTCTGTGTTTGAACTCCTTTCATTTGTTCTGACTTTTACCCGTGGAAAAAACAAAGGAGGGAAAGAGAGAGAGGAGCTGAAAAATTCATCGCCCGTTGTTTGATCTCGTTCCTGGCATAACCGATTTTCCGCAACCGTCCCAGACGTTTCCGGTGTTTTCAGGCATTTCACGCATCAACCCGTATAGCTGCAATACCTACCATATCTATATTTTTTTCTCGTTTCTTCCTCGGCGCGTCTCGCAACTGAATGACAACAGATATTCTAGCTCGAAATCCTCTCCTCACCTAAGAATGGTACGTTACGTCGTATTTTGCAGTAAAAGTTGTTGTCTAATGCACCCTAAACCGGCGTCACGATTTTCCATACGTGTTTTGAATCCTCTCTCCTTCTTTTGGTGCGGCATTAAAAAACCACATCAGGGAGGAATGACGCACGGAATTGCAGAGGAGAGGGAAGGCGGGCGGGAGAACAGGGGAAAACGGCAAACGGAATCGAGGTAGAACTGTTTACGGGAAAATGATATCGACGTTGTATATACCTAAGAGAAAGCGAAAGGAACGGAAACAAAAAATGAGGTAAATACCCCCCACCCACCCACACAGACATACACACATATATACGCGAATACCGGAGTCACGGAAAAAGAGTAGAATAAGAAGAATTAGAAGAATGGGAAGACTCGAGGGTAGAAGTAGGGTGCGATTCTCCTACGGAGAAGAGGGCGAGGGGTGATTTCGTGCGTTGGACACCAGCTGCATCTCAAAGCCGGGAGACAACTCGTTGAATAGCAAGTAGGCTGGTTGGTTGGTTGGTTGGTTGGTTGGTTTGGTAGGTTTCTGGAGGAAGCGAGGCGAGAGACACCGACGACGCCAGCTACGTTATTCCGTAAAATTTCCGAAGCCCCAACGGTGTGCGTTATACATATCTAAGTACATATACCAACACATATAATACATAGGTATGTATTATACCTATGTACATCTACACGTTTTGCTGAGGGTCGTACTTTGAAGTTGGGATAAGGTTAAGGAACGCGGCCTCGAGGTAGTGAGCCACTTTCCGGCCCTCTTCTTCATCCTCTTCATCTTGCTCTTCCTTATCCATATCCCGAGCGCCGCGCTGCCACCGACCCCCGATCGATAGAGGATCAAATTAAACGCTTTCACTTGAGCCCTGCAAAAACGTGAAAACTGACACATCTGTATGATGACATTGTTCACGCGTGGTTCCCAAGAGTTCAAAACAAGCAGCATAGTTTACCTCCCTTCGTTGCATCTTGAGTTTTTCACCTTGTCTTCTGTTCTCCGTTTTCTACTTTATTACGTTTCAAAGCCACACTCTTCTCAGACGACTTCTACTACTCCCGGGTATTCACGAAGCCTAATGTGCGCGACAGTGATCTGTCTTTCTTATTGCCAGAATTTTGTGAGATAGGTATAATACATCCGCGGTTGGTGGGAGATATAGGAGGCTTTCGGGGTAATCCTGTGAGAATTTATTCGAAAGAATAAAAATAAAATAAAAACTTTAATAAAAACTTGGAATATATCCGCGGAGATAAGGGAAACAACGGAAACACCACTGTCGTCATTTTACGCTTTTATACTTTTATACTTCTATACCTTTTCTACATGGGGTATGTATAATTCTTATCCATCATACGGACAAAAGATTTTACCCCGAACGGTTGAACAAAGAAAAAGATCTAATCTCATTTTTTATTCATACTATATCATAAGCATAATTGGAAGTTGGGTAATGGATGGAAAATGAAGGCACGAATAATAAGTTTAAGAATTTTTTTTTACTGTATTGATTAGGCAAATTTCGCAGGGGATGAAAATTTTTGCTGGTATATTGAAGTTTAACACTGTACCGATTTTTCGCATCAACGAATTGACAGTGAGATAAGAATTCCTTGGCCAATCTCTGTCGCAATATTAATTGAAAATAAAATAAAATAAAAACATTTAAAGTAAAGATCTATTTCGTAAGAAGCAGAATTAACAACTACGAATGTAAATCGTTTGTTGTTCATCCCCTCGATCACCCCTGCCATTTATCGAGTATTCAGTAATTCACCCCTGTCACCATCATAACTATCCCTACCGTCATCATCATCATCATCATCATCATCATCATCATCATCATCATCATCATCATCACCACCATACGGTCAAATCCTTGGCCGTGAGTAAAATTCGATACGAGGCTAGATGCACCCGATCGAAGCTTCACGCGCATGCGTACTACGCCGATGTAGATGGCAGCAGCGTTTTGTACATCATACTTCACGCGAAGGTGTCGACAACCCTTATTAAGCCTGCCTGTTTCGCTCGGTCGGTAATAGCGAGCCCAGGTTTTACCTGGCCGCGGTTAAACCACCCTGAAACTTTACAGGAAGGAAGGTTTCCTCCCTCTGTCGGCAATCACGTGACTACATTCTGCCTGAACGACATTGAACCACCCTCAAATCACACGAAGGCGGAAATCCTTCTGTTGTCGGTAACGCAGGGGGGTTGAAAATTCATGAAATTCTGTTCACCGTTACCGCGAGTTCACATTCCATTATTTCTTCCCTTTCTACCCTTATCTCGGTTGTGCAGGGATCGAATCGATACGAGGTCCACCCCTTTTGACCGACAAATTATGCCGCCACTTGCTGGCTAAATGATAAGCAGATATAATGAAATTATTCGCAGGGGTATAAAATACCCCGATTCGTTATCTGTTTTTTTTTTTTTTTTTGAGAGCAGAACTTGTCTTAAACGTTCTACAAAAAACTACTCGACTTGCCGACGAATGGTAAAAATTGAACAAACATCGCCAGAATTTAAAAATTGACATAAAAAATTTGTACACATTATATCGTATACTCATATATTCTTTTTATCGAAACATTTTTTCTTCTACGTACTCTTATCTCAATAATCCATTTTCCGTTTTGAACGTACAATGCTCGGAGGGCGAGTGATCCGCGTATTATAATTCTTGTGCTCCAGATTAAACCTGCGTTGATGAATTTCTACCCAACCCAGTTTCTCTCCCTTTCTCTCCATCTCTAGAATATCGTCGAGCGGAATATCAATTAAGCAATACTTTTGATACGTGCCCCGATTCGAGAAGAGTACCCGCGTACCTCGTCAACCTGGATTTGACCCAGATTAATTCCAATCCACACACGAGGTGTAAAGAATTCAATTCCGACGATGAGAAAATATTATAAGGATAAAGTTAGTAACGTTACTTTAACGATGCACGTTTACGAAAAATCGTTACTTCGCACCCTTGGTAATTTTCGAAATTTAGTCAACCACGAAAAACAAAACGTACTCTTATTTTCAAAAGTCAATCCTTCGAAAGTCATTCTAAAATTGAGAAACAATGATTTTTCCCCTGACGTTTCGTTACGTTAACGTTGCTAACTTCACCCTGATAAAAAAATCACCTCCTCATATCAGCCGAATACGGAAGCGAATTTCCCAAATTATCATCGTCAAAATTTTACCTAGTTTCTGGCACATCTCTTTTGTATTTCTGCCCTCTTCCCAACCGATTCCATTTTCATTCGCAACTCTGATATATCGAAGCGTTAATTGACTGTTACCGCTTACGCACAAGCGTCTCGTTAAAATGCGAAACTGATTAGATCGTTAGGAAAGCGTAAAAGAAGAAAATAAAGTTTGCACAAAAAGTAAATAATAACGATAATACCAATAGTACGAGCTCAACAATTTTCATATCACGTTGCGGCAGTAGAGTTGAAAACGTGGCCGAGTTCGGAGGGTTGGGGTTGGGCTTGAGTTTGGGATAGCCTGGATACGGGATTCTCTGCACCTCATTCGAATTCATAGTCATGTGCGAGCATTAACGCGCTTCGCCACTGCACCCGGGACAAATATCTGGTTTCAACATGATTTTTGAATTAAATACACGCGATGAAACTCTAATAATAATAATAACAAATGCACACATACGTGAGTTGAAATTAAGCGCGTTTCAGGGCGGTCCAATTTAACTTTTAACAAAATAAAAGTAAATAAATGAATAAAAAAAAAAAACAAACAAACAAACAAATCACGCTATTGTGCCCATGGGTTGATTTTTCAAATTTCTACAAAATCGCTGGAGCTACGGAAATTTTGTCGACTTTGAATCTTTCAATAATTCAAGCGGGCATTTAAAAATAATTATTATGATGGATGTTTTTGATAGAAAGAAAGAAATACAAAAAAAATACCAGGAGTAACGAACAAATGTTTTGGTAAAAACTCGTCAGTCTCCTCGCTGCATTTATCGGTTCGTATTCTGTGCAAGTATATAAGTATCCATATAGGTATACATAATTGCAAAACTATGGCGTTACGCCGAACTGTAGGGAATACCGACTGCACAGAGTATAAATTTACCGAGGTATCCGCAACGCCGAGCACGTTATAAATTGGTATTTAACGAAGATTAATTAAATTCCATCGGCATTTTACACATTACACATACATGCGTGAAAAAAAATTCTCGACATTCCATATATGTGTGTTTATAATTTATAACGAGTGCTAATATACAGGCACGTATTAATATCGTACTTGCAATAATTATACCCTGTATGAAAGAACATTGTCGATGTATTAACCCTTTTGGTTACGCAATTTAGTTTTTTTTTTTTTTTCTTTTTTCTTTTTTTCTTTTTTCAACACGGAAGTGCAATTATACTTTTCCTGTGGATTTTTTGACGCTGAATGCGATTTTGACGTCAAGATTTAATCAAATTAAAAACAACCCCTAAAATGGGGTGAAAACAGGGTGAATTATCAATACATTGTTTTAGACAGTGGTCTTGAATCAGATTTATATGAATATTTATTTTTAGTCCGAAAACAGGCGCAGTCTCCAATAATATCTCTAGCACCCCTAAGGAGAGTGAAAACTACCCCCGTGCGTTGAATTTTGTAAATCTAACAGCCATTCTGATATCTCTGTTTGTCAACCAATGAATTTCGAATTACATTCACGAAAGTAGGTTTTTTCAATTTATAACAATTGCAAACAATCGTGGCTTGATAAAAAATCCCAATCATTCCAAGGTTTAAGTATTTATCTATCTGAAAATACAAAATACCTCAGAATTTTACATGGGTTGTAAAAGAAATGACAAAAACAAAGAAAATAAAAGAAGAAAGGGTGCTACGAAAAAAACTACAGTGGCTTATGTGACTACAAGGGGGTTGAGTAAAGTTGAGACGAAAACGAAATGAAAAATAAAAACTAACCGTTCTCTGTGTTTTTCGAACATCCATGCGGTGGAAAATGGGGACAACTTTTGTTACATCGGAGGGTGAAAACAATACGGTTAAAGATAAGGGTGAAATTTTGAACGTCAGGTTTAAACAGGCAAGACGATTACGTTCCGAACAGATGTCGCTATTCGTGGAAGGTGCTTCCACCACGATTTCACCGGCAGTACGAGCAGCGATTTTAGCAACGCTCCGGCGAATTCACGGTACGCGTTTATATAACTGCGGTAGATCTATCTAACTCCGAGGGGGGGGAGGAGGTGCGTTCCTCTGTAATCTCCGCGTTTTCATCCCCCTTCCCGTGCAGATTTTCACCCTCAAACGTTGTGCATACACACAGACACGCAATCGTTTAATCTACGCCCGCATGACCGCGACTGAAATTTGCCGAACAACGTTCAGGATACGAGTAGAGAAGGGGAAAAGGGAGGGGGATGCCAAAGATTTTATCCTCATTCGGATTATTAATTTTTTAGAAAAATTTGTCAAGTCGAAGGAGCGCGACATCGAGTTCTCAAAATTCGATAATCTATTTTACAGAATTTTTAAATGTTCCAAGACGAATATCAAATTATAGAATCTTTGAGTGTTCTTAGGATTATTTTTTGGTTTTACAAGGCTGTTTCGGCTTCCATATTTCGACTTTGCAAATTTTGAAATACGTGATCGCGTTTCTGTAATATCGATACTTCGAGCTTTATTTCTTCTTATCCTTTTGTACGAAAATACTGTACGGTACGTATAGGAATATAGTTGTTATAATTTTTTTTTTTTTTTACACCGTCGCGTTGTTCAAAATATCGATTACGAAGAAACGAGCTTTGATAATTCGATTCGAAAACGAAAGTTCTGAGACTTGATTTTTCGTTTGAAATTTTATCGGAGAATTACTGCGTCGGAAACTTTGGCGACCTGTTTTTACGCCGTTCCTATATTTCGTACTAACAAGTCGAGAAGCGCGAGCGAATTGATCGCGACTAGTTTGCCGCTGTCGGCTGTAGGGGGAAATGATTTCGTTTACTGCTGCAGCAAAGTTTTCAAAGTTGATTCAAAGATTCGGAGAGCGGGGGAGAAAGAGGGACTGAACTCGTCTAGCGTGCAACTTGCGACTTGTCGGAACTTCTGTTCTAGACGCTGTTTAAGACCTTGTATAACCGATTTCCTGTCCTAGCTTTTCACATCCAACGAGTATGTTTACAAGGGCGGAAATGTAGTTGAATAAAATTTTTAAATCACCTGCAACGTTTCGTCCGATCTTAGAATTATTACGTACGTATGAGAATATGAGAATCTAAGTATCAAAACCAAGTGAAATGTATTATTTTTTAAACGAGTGAGATAAAAAAAAAAAAAAAAGAATCAAAGAAAAAAGAATTGCCGACTGTGGGAAAAGTTTTGATGGTATTATAATTAATTCTTTGCGGTACAGCGTCTTATATATGAGACACCTTTTTTTTTGAATCGGTTATTCATGGTTTATATTATTCAAGGAAAGTTTACGGGGACTAGAAAAGTGGGTCTAGGTAATCTTGGGTTTTCTGGGTCACTGAAAACAAATCCGACGTCAGAATTTCAAAATCGAAGATGGGGGATCCGATACGGCGAACTGAAAATATAAAAGTTGATCCTATTCGCTGATATTAAAATTGCTCAGATCTGATCCCATTGTTGAAATCAGTGAACTCGACAACCCTTATATACCCAATTTCAGGGAACTTGACCACAAGCAAAGGTGTACGCTTGAAAGGGTTAAAAAACAAACCAAGGGCGAAAGTTTGGCGATTCTACAATCGATGAATTTTTCTTACGTAAGGAATGTTTGTCCGCAGCGTTGTTTCGATCGTCTCGAGTTTGTTTATTCATCAACCGCGTTGCAACCGGCAATAAGTAAAGGTATACGAATATCCTGGCGGACGACGTGCCTGCTTGTTCTGTATTACGTATACATAATTCCGAGGATAAGGTCCTGGAGGTAGCCTTCGTGGCAAACTCCCGGTATATCCCACCGGACTACTCCCGAGAGCTAGTTGACAAGAGGGGTGGTGGGATGGGGTGGAAAAACGGAGGGGCGGGAGGAACTTCCGGTCGAGAATGCGGGACAGGCCTTTGGCTATTCGACTAAAACGGGGATACAAACGTCTCGCTGAACCCAAACTTTCTACCCACCCACCCCAACCCCACTTTATTCAAATTCCACCAAGGAATTCTCACATTAGAGGGAGGAAAACATCTTTTGCGGGTTCATCCCTCTCTTGCCTCTGCTCGTGTCACAGGACCTTGGGAACCCCGTGTGATGCTTCTATATTTTTCTCTCCCCAGTGAAATTGAATACACCAAAAAACAACCGCTCTGACATTCACTTTGTATACTACTTTGTTTGTCGTGTTTTTTTTTTTTTTTTTGTTCTTCAACACGCGGAGTAGAACGAAAAAGGGATGCGAATAAACTACACAACGGCCGATGCTCGTGATCCACTTTTTAGTCGTTGTTGTTAGGGATAATCAACCTGCACGGTTTTGCAACTATACACCCGCCTTATTGGCTTTTTGCTTTGTGCTTCCGTTTTCACTCGTCGGTTTAATTAAATTCATCGTTACACGGCACGGTAATTGATGATTTTCATTCCCGCTTTCAGGAATCTCTGATTGTAAATATCTTTATCGATATTTGCTACCGAGGTATGAAAGAAAAATGAAAAACTAAAACACTGTACGCTGAATAACGAACCTAAAATATACGAAATATTTTCAATCTTCAACAAGGGAACTGAATTTATGACCGATGTTAGTTGAATAGACAATATTTCACCATTTCTTTTTCTGAATTTTAGCAAAATACAATTTTTATACAATATCACCGTTCAAAGTTACACGTGTAACATCGTAACGTGTGTTACCATAACATTTTACAACGGCGTTGACTTTTCATCAAGATTCATTTACGTAGATTACAATTAACCGTTGGTTTTTTCATTTACAAAAAAAATCTTGAGAGTAAAATTTGAATCTTATCGTCACACTCGTAAATAACAATGACACGTATATCGTAACGAAATCAGCGTCGTTTGCCAAAAAGCTCGTTAAATTTCTAGCAAATTTTGTCTTCGCCGGTGAAAACCTAGGAATTTTCACCTAGGTATTCACACGCGCGTGTGTTTGTGTGTCCCATTCTGACATCAGTCGTAACTGTCGTCGCTTCTATTCCCCGCATCATCCTCCACCCTCGCATGGTTCATTCCTTTATAATCCTACTGGGATTTTGCACAACTGTAGACGTATCGGTTGGTTCGATGTAACACCGGACGTCGCAAATTTTTTGCTCTGCGAATTACAACGTTTTTCATTTTTCGCGAACGAATCGTCATTGGTTGAAAAGAAACGGGAATCAATAGATCAATGTTAGCTAGTCAATCTGAAGAACTATTGGAATGAAAAATTTCAACGATTCAGAATATTCGCATACTCGTTCAGAGATATTGATTTTATTTTTTTGATTGTTTGTTTCTTGATAAATAAATAAACAGAAAAAAAGAAACATGTTCCTTATCCTACGGGAAAACGGTGTTGGAATATAATTTTAACTTGCGTTTAATATTGTCGCGTATAACCTGTAAACTTGAAACAGCGATTCGGCGTTTGAGTTTTACTTGAAACGTAGTTTAACCAGGTTTTGCAGCCAGCCAGCCATATTCAGGTCTAGTCGAGTACTACTCAGGCATTCGTGATGTAGGTATAAACTCGATTATTTCTATGTTACATCAAAGTCACGGCGTGTCGTCTATTTCTCTATTTCCTTGTTGCGTTTCTTGCTGCAAGTTCACTTATTGCACGGTCTGACAAATGTTTGGCGCATTATACTTAACTCGAGTTAAAATTCGCAAAAACCCGTGTAATCGTAAAAGAAATAATTGTCAAAACGACAAAAAATAATTAATATTCGATTGAACCGATTATTTTTCCTCACAATCGGTTTTTGTTCTTCACTCCCGTTAACCATGCGCCACGATATCAATTTACGTGATTGCAGTATAAATTATTATCATTATCTTACTTGACTACTTTCACATGAAATTGAAAAATATTTTGAACGAAACTATAAATCATTAAAAAACTTTTCCGCCATTAAGACTACCCACTGAAAGTTACCAAAATTTGCTGTCAAATGTACCGCTTCAAAAAAATACGAAATAATTTATCAATTCGATTATTTATTTCTTTTGGACTCGATTCATCGATGCATCGATTATTTTTAGCTTAGTGGTCATCACTAGGATGAGGGCTATAATTTAAAAAAAACGGCAGGTTAATCAGTCTCGGCTTCGTGTTTTTAAAACCTATCGGCTGTAATTTATTGTCACACGTTGGTCCGGCGCGAAACTGTGCAGGACTTTTTCCCCCGTAGAATTGAAAACGTGCCTGTGTGTGTTTTTGTTTCGTTTTTTTTTTTTTTTTTTTGTCTCGTTTTTTCGGTCAGTTCTTTCCTCCTTTTCGCCTTTTTTCGTCATCCCTCCCCGCTTTCACATAGAAATTGCAGATCGTTCGTTCGACGTTCCGCGACCATATGGCGGAGGGAGAGTTTATTGCCGGAGTTGTGACCTACGAGGCGCGGCCAGAGTGACTCGATTCAACTGCAAGAGCGCGGATTCGCGAAATCGTATAACCCGAGAGATAGAAAGCGCGAAATCCTATATCCATATATTCTGCATCGCAACTTCAAACATACATATACCGGATTAAAACGTCCCTCTGTCAATGTTTATTATAATTTACAACAGTTGACGGTATGTTTCATACTTTGGTTGTACAATTTATTTTCTTTTTTTTTTTTTTTTTTTAAAGAAAAAAGAGTATCCGAGCACGAATTGTTATACCATAACGTAGTAAGAAAGTTGTTTGAAACATACTTACCTTCATTTCTTAACTTGTCGTTCGGACCATCCACGGGCCGTTTCATTTTTTGCGAAAAATACAGAAACAAATTCGATCTTCAAAAATTGACACGACGATAAAATCACACAGCGGCCACACACTTGGAAAATCTGTAAAACCTTAGGGTGTTTTTAATTTGTTTATGGAAGAATCTGAAAATATCAGTTTACCGTCATGGGAATTAGAAACGATTTTTTTGAGGTAACAAGTTTACTTTTTTGTCGTTGAAATAAGAAATTGATTCAAACGGACTTTTTTCTACTTGATATTTTTTTCAATTTGAATTGAATTTGAACCAAATATAGAGTTAATAAGTTGAACGATTTAGGTTTTAGTAACTTGTACTAAAACTAGGTTTTAGGAAAACCAGTAAATGTCTTGCAACTATTTTCCCAAAAATTTGTGGCCACCCTGTAATCGCGAAATGATTAAAACAATATCGACACCATATTGAGCACAAGTTTTACCGTGTATAAAAAAATCTCTGCACTTGGTACGGAAGAGTCGGTATAATGAAATTTGACGAAGCTTACGGGGCTGCGAGATGTAAAATCTGAAGGTGGCAGTTCGAGCTTTATAAAGTTGAGAAAAAAAAAAAAACGATGACGTTTAATTCAGTGCACCGTCGTGCTTTTACCCTCACGAAAGTCGTCGAGTTGATTGTGTTACTTGTATGAAATAGTTAACATACCCTGAGCTCGGAAATATGTGGCATATTATACCCGCCTGTGTTGGATCGGTCTCGAGGTAAATTCCCCCCCCCCCCCTTTTTTTTCCTTCTCCGGAAGCTCCAGGATACCTTTTACCCATCTAACCGGAAGCCTGTGCGCAGCTAGCCGACCATTCGAGTTATTCGCTCGACCCTCGAAACTCCTCGGACGTCTCCCTGTCGTATGAAAAATCCCCGGAGTTCCAGCTTCGATTCTTCGCGAGCTTACTCGTAGAAATATTTTCACAAATACTTACCCAGTAAAAGAGGAATCTCCCGGCATCCTGAAAATACCGGGAGAAATCTCTACGTTTTACGTATATTCATCGGGGTGTTAAAAAAATTGCAGAAACGATATCTAAATTTAATTCAAGGGTGCAAATTCGCACCCTCCGAACCGTAGAGAATTTAATTTTTTTTTTTTTTTTATAGGACAAAATTTTAGGTTACCAATTTTTTTTTTTTGTTCTCATCTTGTTTCATCCGTAAGTCAAGGTTGATATTTATTGGATATAAGATAACTCTCCGATCTATTGACTTTGGAAATTTTCACGGTTTTAATCAACCCGCGATTCGACGGAATTATACGCATTCGTTGCGTAATTGAACGAGGGGATGTATTTTCGGAGATTTATCAACGAACGAAAAAACATACGGATTAACTGGTTTCCACGGAATCGAACGGTAAATTGTCCGTCCGTGGTTCCATTCTTTACATCAAGCAGCGGCAGCAAGCAAAATCCTCCTCGTTGTCACCGGTGTTATACCGCAAGCGGAGAGGAAATGAAAAATTCCAAACGACCTGTTTTCTTCGTTCTTCTTGCTGCAGTAATAAGGGTGCAGGTAATACCTGCCCGCGTTTATATGTCCGAAGAATTTATGGGAGACTGGGTACTTTTTCTACCACGATCAGACGATGTGTACGTATACTCGCAATCGATGGTCTCAGATGGATGAAAATTTTGAAAATTGAATCGTACGTGTCAGAACGGTCCTTATTTGGAGCGTTGACGAATTTTTGCCCCCTCCACCAAATCAACTTCAAACAATTCAAAAACAATTGCCTCATTTTTTCAGATCTTTATCTCAACTCTTAAGATAGTAAACACTTTTTTTCACGGCATATGTTTTATTGTAAAAGTAATAATGTTCCAAAAAATGTGTAACTGCGAGTTTCTGGTGGGCACTAAGTGCTATTATGTGGAAGAAAAAAAAAAGTTTTTCTCACGTTATTTCCATAAGAAACTTCGCAATGCGGATACTATCTTAGAGTTGAGATAAAAATGTTAGAAAATTAGCCAATTGGTTTTGAATTATTTTGAAGTCGGAGCGGCAAAAATTCGTCCACACCCTAAATAAGGACCATCCTAATATACATATTTTTTTTTTTGTTGTCTTTATTTTTTGCGCGGCTTTATTATTTCTACGATGTATCTGAACCAGGGAAAGTTTTATTCCGAAAAACTTGTCTCTCGCGATTTGACCTTTTCGGTTTTTATCGTTACGCAACGATTGTATTGACCCGTGTCATTTGCTGGGCACTAGAGCTCACCCTGGAATTTGGTAGGATACAAGCTGCTTTTGCTGCCTGTCGAACGTTTTAATCAAGCATTGCCTTTCAAACGTTTTCATCCTGTACCTACGCGCGGGAGGCAGCGTCAAAGTGATTTTTTCGAAGTCAGGCATTTCTCTGAGCAGCCTATAACGAATCTGGGCTGAAAAAATTTTTCATTTTATTTCTATTTATTTTCTTTTCTCCTCATTTCTCTTTCCCCCCCGATATCGATAGCTCTCTCTCTCTCTCTTTCTCTCTCCCTTTCGTCGATTACGCGCTCGCGCGTGAAAGAATTTCGAATTAAACATGTCCTTAGTCTTGATTTTTAAAGCCAGGTTCAGAATCTCCGATTTCGCGAATGACGGATGAACAAAGGAGAAAATCTCCTAGACTTTTCTTCGTTTCGTCCAATTTCGATTAGATTTCACACGGTTGAATATCCGGTAATATATTTAATATACCACCGGAAATACGCGGTTACGTCGGTCTATCTACCCTTCACCTCGGAAAGAAAAAAGAAAAGAGAAAAAAAAAAAAAGAAGAGAAGAGAAGAGGAAGCAAAAAGTAACAGAGGCTAAAACCCCGAGATAGCCTCTTGCTTTTGCAACCTTCTACCGTTACAGTTTCTCTGTCAATCATAGATAAGAGTCGGCAGTTATCACTATCCTAACCTGAACCTCGGAAGAACTTCTGCCCGGTGGTAACTGGTCATCTTTCCTTTTAACGGTCAACTGTGCCCGAGAGATAAAGTCCGGCTTATTATTTTCCTCCGGTATCAAAATCGTCTGTTATATTCATTTTATCTTTATTTCCTCTTCTTTTCCCTTTTCACATTTCTTTTCTCTCTTACTTCCAGTACATGTATAATATGTACGTGGAGAATTTTCACATTCGCATAAATGTTTATAAATATGTGGGCATTGTTTTCGCTGTAGTTTAATTATTAGAAGTTTAAAAAATGGAAGAGAGAAAAAAGAGAATTACTCGAACTTACAGACTTGCTTTTTTTTTTTTCTTTATCTTTTTTTCGAATCAGACACATGAAAGCGATGCGATACTCGCGAGTTATTTACGCGTCCTTTCGCGCGTGCCAAGTGGAATTCGCGAGACTGCTTAATATTCCTGAAAAATTCCAAGCACCCAAAAGTCCCCTCTTACTCTTGATACTCCCCCTCCTCCCCTCTCTATCCATCTCTCTCCCTCTCCTTACCCTCTCTCTTTCACACTCTTCGTCGAACTGCTAAGTGGAGAAAATTTGATGAATCGTCACGATGAAACTCAAAAGGATTCTCATCCCTGGAAGAGGAAAAGGGAGGGTGGAAATATAACCTTCGATCTCTCTTCACTCCGCCGTTCTTTAAACTTGCAGGCATTTCCAGGCTTTCCTTTTTTCATTTACCTTTTACGCTTGTCTTTATTATATTTATTTTTTCGCCAGGTTATCATTGTCGTAAATTCCACAAGACACTTGTTCTTCGCAATATGTTATCGAGGAATCTTTAGAATTTATTTTCTTCATCGTTTCTGTAAGAAAAATGAAAATTTACAGATATCAGTATATATCATGAATATCGAGTCATGACCAAACTAACATCACGTTTTATCTCCTTTTTACAGGTAAGGAGAATACTATCGATCGACTCGTTAAACGTTAAACGTAAGGTGGTGGAAAACAAATCCGACCGGTTTAGTTCGGTAAGTAAAACAAACGCAACGCGTAACACGTGCGTAAAGTATGTACCTACATGAAATTTTCTCGGATGGCGATAATAACAATATTGTATCCGAGTAATTTAATTTTGATGATTGATGACCGCGAGACGTAGGAAAAGTAGACTCCTCGTCTCGACTCGCGGCAAAGTTTATCGTTTTTGGAAACTCACTTCGCATCCGACTTGAGAACAAATCGTAAAGCTCCGTCGGATCAGTATAGATATAGACGAAAGAGACTAGGAGGAGAGAAGTCGATACAATAATTGATAGATTAGGGAAAGGCGGCTTTCGGGTTATGGATTATTAAATAGCTGCCACACCGTCGTTCTCTCGCTTGCTCTTCGGGGCTGCTAACCCATATTTCACCGGCAGCACTTACCTACCCCCGAGCTTTTCGTCTCGTTCCTTCCTCCTCTCCGCCCGCAAAGCCACTCTCCGCCCTTCTCGCGAAAAAATACACTCCTACCGGGCCAGTTAGCCCGCGTTGCGGGTTGGCTCGATCCGTATCTGTGTCGCCTTCACCACCAAAGGTTCAACCTTTACATCCCCACTTTCCTTACTTTTCCTCGTCGTCGTCGTCCTCCTTCTCGTGGCTGGTCCGCACAGGCGCTTTTAAATGTATCGCGAAAATTCTTCTTCTTCTTCTTCTTCATCTTCATCATTTTCTTCATGTTATTTATATTCGTCCTAGGCTGCGAGAAGAAAGTCGCGAACCTTTATTCTTGCGATTTTTCGGGTTAAAGGTGAAACTGCGCGAAAATTACGGAAGAAAAAACGACGATGAGGTAAAAGAAAGTTTCTACCGCACCGGCTCAACTTCCGGTTAATTCTTCGTTGTTTCGTGTATGGTACAAATTTTTTTCTTTTTTTTTTTTTGTCTTAATTTTATTTCAACACAATCGCGGAGTTGAGTTACGACCGGTGGATGCATTAACTGAACATAGTAAAAAAAAAAAAAAAAACTTAAAATGGAAAAAATTAGACAAAGGAGAAAAAACGAAAGAAGAACAGCAAAGAGTAATAGTGATAATGGGAATAATAAATTTGAAAAACCCGTGACTCGCATTATTCATGACCGAGATCAAAAGCGGAACGGTGTTGAAGAAAAATGCAGTCGTAGAGTATATTCTCTCTCTCTCTTTCTATCTCTCACTCTCTCTCTCCTTCTCTCTTACACCTCAGCTAGTCTTTATTAAGCGACAACGTCGTCGTCGGCATGGTTCTCTGCTTGGCGAAATTCAAAAACGTGCTGGACCCCCCATTGTTTTTCTCCTAGCCCATTATACTTTACCCCTTTCGCTCCTCAAGACGGTAAAATTAATTCGGGACAATCGAGCTGTCATGTACGGACGTTGCTGGACTATCCTCCTCGTGCTTCTCGAAAAAAAGAAAGAATAAGAGAGATTCCCGAGTTGATAGCCAATTTGGCAAACGTCTTGGGTATAAACCAACCCCCGCTGCACGCCTTCCGACAATTTAGTACGACCCCTGATATCGATTTTATTGATCGAGTATACAGCTTACTAATTCCCCTCTGGCGTAATATCAATTCATAATGTTAATTACACACGGGGTATTTTCAGACACTATTAATACGGACTAGGCAACCGCTATAGATTCAAATCTTTCCCCGTTTAATAGGGAAGGAAAAAGAAGAGTAAGAGACTTTTCAACACGTACGGTATTCAAATTTTCCAACCTAGTGCAACGTTTCCGGAAATTCCTCACGAGCAAGCTGTTACTCAGGCTTTAATTCCATTGGTTCTCGAGATGTCACTGTCACAAGTTCCGTTCGAAAGAGGACCGACTCTACTTTCCGCACACTTTTCCCTACCTGGTGTAAAGTTTACTTTAATTGTGACGGAAAATGAAAGTAAAGTAGCCTCGCACGAAGGTTGAGACACCATCGCGGAATCAATACCGCGTTGTATATACTTTAACTAATAATAGCAGGGAAGAGGGCTGCTGCTGGCTGGAGCAAGTTTGAGATACCGGATTTATTATTAGTGGCGTGTACACCCGACCTGCGAGAAGAGTTTTCTCGGACCTGAAACAAAATTAGAAAATCGTATCTCGAGTGCATTAACTTTCCTACACATCGCCGTCTATTCCACTGCACTTATCCTACGTACGAACATAGACAGAGACTCAGCGTCAGTCGGGATTCCGAGGTCGGACCACCGGAAAGCAAAGGTGCAGTTGGATATGTGGAAAAGCCTTTTTGCCGTAGTATCGCATCGTTGGGACAGGTCGCGGGTAGGTATCCAGTCCAGCCTAGCGCCGAGTTGGGATAGGTTGGAAAGTCCGTGCGCATGGGAAGTTATTAAATAAGTTTTGACGCCACTGAATGCTTGATGTGGAAAGTTTGACCATAGCTCCGAAGTGTCCCGGAGTCCAGAATCTCGGGATATCGGGATACAACGTTACGGGGGCAGAAGGAGGCCAGAGAGTAGTAGAACTTGTGCCACTCCAAAGGGTATAAATAATGTGTAATGTCGTGGGTTACATTCAGCACTCCGGGTTGCAAAAGGAGCGCGGAGCGGTACGTGCCTACATGTCTTGATTTTTAAAGAAAAAACAAATACTTTGCCGTGTGGTTAAAGTTCGGCTTCGAAATTAGGTCTCATCGGTGTGGATAGGTCACGAATCGAAGATTCCAAGTTTTGTAAACCATCGCGTTACATTCGCACGTGAGCTGAGTAAACATGAACACATGGCAGAACATTTACCGTATCACAATGACCACTTGGACCGAATTGCCAGCTGGATCTCTCGGTATATGTAAACACACAGCTGACACAACACACAGACCTACAGACGGATACATATCGTCGGTCAGGTCTGAAACAATAAACGAATACCTACCGCCGAAAGACTCTCGATTTTCGTTCGCGGTTAATCACCGACCTAGCAACGCTGAACCATTGGCAAATAGGAGGGGGAGGGCGAGGTAGAGGGGGAGGAAGCCCAGCCAAGCCTCGGCGTCATCTTTCCGCGGATGTTGCGCGCTGGCAAATGCCAGAGGGCACGGGTTGCGTATGTTCACAGTGTCTTCACTGTGCGTAGGATGAGTGGGTGTGTGTGTGTGTTGGAGGATGGTCCGTCAACGTTGAGTTTCGGTGCCCGCGGGAGATTCACATTGGGGGTGTTGGTACCGGAGCACGGCTTGCGAGAGAGACAGAGATAGAGAGAGGGAGTCTACGCTGGGGAGAAATGCTACGAGGCGTCGAGGTGCGGGACGTACCGGCGCAAGCGTCCTTCCATGCCGCCGACGCCGCGGCGTCGTACCGCCGAGCGTCCCCGTGTGCCATCGGAGCACGCCACTCCGCCCCCGGCAGGTCCGGAGACAGTTTGCGGTATGAAATCGAGACTGGTTCGGCGTGGTCCTCTGACGCCGGGTCCTTGAGAGGAGCCTCCGAGGCGTCGCGTTATAGAAGCGCGAAGTGTCGGTTGCATGCTCTCTCTCTCTCTTTTTCTCTCTCTCTCTGTCAATCCTCATCTCACTTGCCGCGGTAACTGCGACGAGGTGTTTCGTTTCCTTGGTTTGTTGTTGGTCTGTTTGTTTATCCGATCGTCTTTGCCGCGGGAAGAAATCAAAGGGATAGTATTACCGTTAAATGTGCCGTTGATCGCGATGTTCGGCTGAACCAACGAGGAAATCGGAGCAACAGAAGTACCAAGAAGGATAAGAAGAGAAAGAAGAAGTGACCGAAATGATGATCAGTTTTTCGTCGGTTGGTAGCGAGGAGCTCTCGACTTACGAGGAGGAGTAACCGTGGTCGGTTGGACAGTTGGAGTTTGGCGGAAACTGCGTCTCGATGGAAGAATAGAGGAGCGCTGGTGGTCGAGTGCCAAAGAGATCGCGGAGGAAGGAGAAGAGTCGAGAAGATAGTACAAAATTAAGGAACCAAGCCGCAAATGGGCGAGCCGGCGTCTGGCCCACCGCCGCAGTCCAACGGTGGTGTTAAGCAAAAACCAACCAGTCTTAATCTAGGTTTGGGTCCGTTTTATCGGGGCGACAACGCCCGCGGCACGGCGCAAACGACAATAACCAATGATCGCAACCTCCGGCACATCACCGGGAACAACCGTTCCTCTCGTACAATATCCGTTTCTAATTCGGGAGAGCAGTTACCCGCCGTTGGTAACACCTCGGGAACCCAGGGACATCATCATCAGCAGCAGCTCGCATCCTCCCGGCTTCCATCCGCTACCGGCATTCCTCCTTGGGGTCTCTCCGAGGAGTCCGAAACCCTCCTCGAGCCCCATCCTCCGCCACCACCAGCCCCGTCAGCTCACACCCCAACGTCCCGTAGCGGAAGAGCCGGTCCGATCGGTCTCCGAAACGGCGGATTGCCCGCGGCTTCGTCGACCGGTCAGCTGCCCGCCCGGAGTCCGAATCACGGTAACTACAATGGGCACGGGTTCTCGCTCTACACACCACCAGCCCCGATTCCCGGCACAGGATCATCCTCGTCTTCGTCAGGCGCAAGCAAAGTTCGCGGCCTTTCCAACGGCCTACCAAATTCATCAGCGAGACGTCCTTCTACTATTCCCGTATCCGCTTTCTGCCACGGAGTCGGGTTCCAGTTCGGCGAGCCACCACCACCACCACCACCATCCGCACCAGCCAGGGCCTCTTCTCCGTCAGCACCAGTTTCTCGGCTATCAGCCGCACCGGCAAACGGACATGCAGGGACCGTTTCTCCAAGTCCATGTCAGGCCGCCAACACCGAGCCAGTACTTCGCCGACTGCACTCGACAGTTTCAGGCAATGCCGCTCTTGCCGCCCTCGGTTATTCCCGGGACTTCGAATCCGCCGGTGGCGTTTCCATGGCCGGGGCAAGCCTCGTCTCGTCATCGTCAAGCCCTTCCGCACCATCGTCGCAGTCCTTCTCCAGGCACGTTATGCCACCAAGCGCAATGTGGAACGGTCAGCTGCTTCATCAGCCCCTGCCTCGACGGCCCCACAGCATCGCCGCAACTCCAACAACCGCCGGTCCAGCTTCTTCCTCTGTTCTATCTCTCGCCCCAGCACCACCGGCCAATTCATCATCAGCTCGTACACCGGGAGAGCCAATTCAGTGGGGTCCGTCAGGCATGGTCCTCCACCAGCCCGTGCCTCGTCGGCCTTTCGCAGCCGTCCAGCCTCCGGCCCAACCCCAGCCTCCGACACCGACAACGTCCCTGAGTGTGCTCGGTAATCCGGGCAACTCGAACACCTGGAGTGCCGGGGGTTCCCACAGGCCGAGGCCTCACAGCATCGCGACCACTCCTCAAGGCTCGGCCATGGCCCCAGCTTCGCCCTCCGACTCCGGTTACCGGTCGCTTCCCTCCGCCTCGAGCGATTATCAACTGCTCAAGTCGCCCTCTCAGACCCAGACGAACCTTGCTCAAGGTCAGCAGAACCAGAGCGCCGCCCGACGACTCTCGCTTCCGTCGGCTCAGACTCTTCTTCGCGTCACCGCCCCAAAACCGAGTCCCACTTTTCACGGTTTACCCTTCAGGCCGTTCACCTGCGGCCTCTCGCCTAACGGCAATCCCATATTTCTTGGCTGCACTCATCTTCACGGTCCCGCTAACAGGGTTGCCACTCCTGTTACCAGCCCCGCTAAATCGCTCACCACTTCTCAGGCCATTCAACAACTCCTTGCTCAGCCGAGAAATGGATTTAAGATTGTTGACGATAAGGTTTCACTCTTCATTGAGATTCTTGACACTCAGGAACGCTTTGCCAAGGTCAGTATGTCACTTTGCTTATCGTAACGAATTATCTTTATGTATAGGAATAATCGAATGCGGCGACACTTGAACCATCACCCATTTCAGATGAATACTATAAACTTGAAACACTCTAAAATCCCTGGTTCATGTTCTTTACTATTATTCATACATCCATTTCCTCCGACTTGTTCAAGCCAAATCACACCGATTCCCTAAATAATGAAATCCGTGATCAGTGACGCCTTTAACCGTAGATATTCAAAGGTTATAAGTCTCGTATATAACAATCTGATTCCTAGTCATTTATACAAATAATTAAAATCCAGTAATGCGAATGCAAATACTGAGAAAACACAATCATCTCCAATTTGCACGCTCGTCCGGAGGTAAGCATGACAAAATCCCCGGTCGGCTAATTAATATTCTCGACCTTTCCATCGTCTTGCATCCGTGTAGCTTTTAATCACGTTTCCCCTTGTCAATCAGACCAGCTTAATACCCGGTAATAAATGTCGGCTAATAATCAGCGCTACCGTTTGGTAATTCTTTCTCGAAGTTTACACTCTACGAGGCAAAGACGAAGAAACCTAAACACTTTACTTTACTCGCGGTTATTGCATTTCACACCTTTTTCCTTCAATAATGGAAAGCTCGATATAAAAATGCTAATTTTAGACCTTGCTCAGGCGACCCCGTGGTTTCGTTACACGCATGCGTATTTTGCGTACTTTTATTGGGTTTGAAATCAATTTTACTTTTTGATCGACGTTGCCTCGAAATTTTCTGAAAGTCATGTATATCTTTACGCATATTTATTTTCTTTTTTTTTTTTTCTCTCTCTCACTTTTACCAACGGCGAAAATAAAATATATATGCATGTATGCATGTATGGAAAAACGAAGTGAGAAACAAAGTTTCTTCTCTATCGAAAGGAACGCCTCAGGATAATGCGAATATGACGGATCTTTGTCGCAGGAATGATACGTTATAGGGAACGCCGAAAACTCCATATCTATGTATATGTTATGACTGTACATAGAAAACTCCGAAGCCCATCATCTTCGAGCTGCCGAACATTTTCGAATATCATTTATATGCAAACTTACATATCGGCTCGCGGCCTCGCTCTGGGCTCGACGTATCGCCAAAAATTCTATTTCCGATATTCATCCGGGTTTTAAATAAAGGAAAGAACAGCTTAAGGGGGGATGAAAAAATAAAATCTAGACACTCGATCCGCTCGACAGTTAACCGCTACTACGAACAATCCAAGTCTTTCACCGCTGCCGCCTCACTCGTTCTACGGATGAGTTGACAGGCAAGAAAAGCAAATGAAATTGTTTGACACTTGTTCGATTTTATCCCGAAAAACCTTTCGCGACAATTGCTTCAGCTCCGACGTTCCATTTCCATCGTTTTCAAGTAGGAGGGGGAGGGGGAGTCAGTGACAGACGGTGAAATTTCGCGCCTACTCGAAACAAAAAGAATCCCGTAAATCTTGAAACCCAGATAACGAGCCTTCGCTATTTTTTCCGAACTGACATTCATCCCCCGCGATGAAATTATAAACCCTTCAAACCGCAGCCGCGAAATACTTTCCGAGACTGCTCCGGTACAGGATGCTCTTGGTTTTTTTTTTTTTTTCAATAATCTCCCGTGTTCTCTTTGCTCCACTGATGGTCGGAAAAATCCCTCTGTGCCGTTTTCTTCCGTCGAAATCTCGAGACTGACGGCCCGCCGAGGATTAGCTCGCGTTTTCCTCGAAGAACGAGTCGGGCAGAAGAACTTATAGACGTCCGAAGAAACGCTAGCCGGAGGTGCATTCGTGCGCCAAATAGAGAGGCGCGATGCGAAGCGTGCAATCATCTCCCACTTCGCTTCAGTCGCCTGGCTCTTTGCACAAAGCGAGGCTTTGATCTCATCCTGGGTATGTTTACAATTCCCACTTGTTTCACCAAAGCGCGTCTTCGCCAACTTCCGGTGTTCCGCTTCCGTCCGTCACCGGGATTTCGAAATATTCCGACATAATCCTCGCCCGAAAGCTCGTTAGCTTCGACTCCTTTTTCGCATTTACATTCCGGCGAAAGCCGTTTCGCAGCTTGGAAGAATCTACGGCGGTCGGAATTATTGCTCCGTACTCCGTCTATCGGGGTGAACCTTTCAGCCCGCGAACTGCAAGTCTCTTATGCTTCCCGGCTTGTAGCTTTGACTATATATAAAAGTTTAACCCGACTTTTCTCTCTCGCCGGCGAGTCGGTTGATGGACTCGGAACGACTTCCCCAACTCGCGGTCTTAATCTTTTCAAACTTATATAAATATCGCCGGGGGAGAGATTTCCGCATCGTTCGCCAGATTTTTTTTATTATCATTTTACTCTAGTCAAATCCCGGTTTAGGATAATTTCACCGTTACGAAATTACGAAGTCTTTTAACGCTCTTCCACGACGAAAAATTTACGAGAAACGCGGAGTTCCGCGACATTTCTACGTACCTCTGCTTGGAAAAATAATGTTCGAAAAAGCGTGCAAAGCAGGATGAAATTTACCCGGAAAATGCGGAGCGTGGGATCGATAGGGATTTGGAAAATCTTACTTCCATCTTTCAGGGCTGCAACGACACGATCTTGCTTCTAGCCTCCTCTCTTCCTCACTCTTATATTTCCTCCTCGCGAGGCGTATATCTATATGTTTTTAAGCGCCATGCCAGTTCCTCCGAAGACGAGAAGAAGAGCCCCGGAGCATATAGCTAATTCCTCCTTGTTCGCGCGAAAAATAGAGGTTCTATTCGCCGATATTTTTCCTCGGAAAAAGAAGGGGCATGTCGAGAGGAGAACTGGAAGCTCTAAGTCTTTCCTCCGTCGGACGGAATTCCGAGCCGTATAAGGTCCTCGGTATCTCGATTATCGAGAGCCGGTTTGGAAACCGAAATTGTTTTGACGTTAATCAAACTGCGGTGAGCTAGAACGAAAGAGAGAGAGAGAGAGAGAGAGAGTGAGTGTGTGTGGAAGTGAGGGAGTAAGTCGAGGTGTAGGTGCGTATGAATTCAATTTTCGCATACCTGCCCTGAAGATGTCGTATCGTAAAAGTTTATGTACACCCGAATTCGGGCTGCCCCCCATCCCCAGATTTCAACTAACCATCGCGAACGATACTCGCTCTCCCCGCGGGATGCCGTAAAATATTTTATTTACCACCCGTCTTATACGGGAGGTTAAAGGGTCGTTTTTTCACCTTCGGGATCGGAAAGAGTGGAAAGCAGGTGTGAGAGAATAGGGAAAAACGTGAGAGACTACTTTCGTTATTCGTAAACAAATATTTCAAGATTCTTGCCGTTACCCACTCGCTGTTCATTACCCTCAGAGCCTAGAATCGAAGGCGGCACGAGCCGAGAAATAAAGGGAAACACGATTTTTCGAAACAAAGGCTCCAATTAGTTTTTCAATTAGCAACGAACCGTTAAATTAAACCTCCCGATCTCGAGCCATGGTTCTGATTCTCCCGTAATATAACGACGAAGTAGGATATATTCTTCCGTCGAGGGTGAACTCTCGAAGTAGCTGCCGGGCCGTTTTCACCCCCGGTATTCGGGAATCAATAGCGAAACATCTGTGGCGGTGGTTGCGACGGCAAAGACGTTTCGGGTTCGGCTTCGAGAACCCGGAGCTCACCATCCTGCCGCAAAACGCCAACCTCGCTGATCGTCCAGAGGACGAGGAAAATTAGCAACAAGCTAACCAGCCGGCGCCTCGCCTGCAGGCCAACTTCTGTACCGGCAAATGCTCCGTAAAGCCGACTACGGTTCCGCCGTTGGAATCATTTTCCCGGACTTTAGCCATCGGCAAAAGTCACGTCCTGATCGAGTTGCCATTATCGGGTCCATTCTCCATTATCTCGCAAGCAAGGTATCCCAGGTCGATCTCTACGATTTCATTTCTTTTGTAATGTGATATGTTATGGTAGACTAAAGACTGAATAACACGTAGTGTTTTTTATCTACCATTAAAGACTTTGAGGGGGATGAAACCACCCTCCAAACCAAAGAATGTCAAAATTACAGTTTTCGTTTCTCGTTACAAGAAAACTTTTCCGGTTGGATTGGTTATTAAAGATATTACGTTCATGTCGGTGAAACTGCCAAATCGTCCTTTGACATGCCTTACTTTGGCGGGTGGGTCGCCTAGTTTTTAGTCTGCTGTAACATATTACAAAAGAAATGAAATCGGAGAGATCGACCTGGGTCACCTTCCTTGTCAGAAGCCTGTGCATCATGGGATGTAACTTGTAACGAATTTCTCATCATATCTGAACGAAGCACAAAGGAGGCCTTGTCGCGATGCTTGGAAATTGACCGGGTCCATTCATCTCGCGACGGGATCCGAGTCCGAGAAGCGAAAGGGCCGATCCATTTACGATCCGCAGAAACGCGAGTGTTGCATCGACGCTTCGTTTCTACGATTGTCTTCTATATATCTGCAATGCTTCCATCCTGTTCCTCCTCCTCCTGTTCTTCTTATTTCTCTCTTACATGTTTTCCTCCATTTTTTTCCGTCTCAGAGATCGTGATCGTAGGCGCGTCGTGCCAATTTTCGTTCCGCGAAACATCTGCGCGAGTTGTGTAAAATTTTTTGGAAAGAATGGAGAACCCGGACGTTCTCGAAAAGTCGGGTTTTATCGGAGGTAGGTAGGTAGGTAGGTAGGTAGGTAGGTAGGTACCTTCATTTTCACCCTCTCGCTTTCTCTGCAGATCGTATAGAAAGCCTTTTGCGCTGAGACATGTCATTTTCAAAATTAAGCCAATATAATCCACCCTGTATACGTGTATACTAGATACAGAGATTTCTATGTACCCAACCACCTATACATCACTAACGCTGCTGGTTAAAGTCGAGTGGAGCAAAGTTTTGGACAAAAGGTTGTTACTCTCCCTCGACTGACAATAGATCCCGCCCACGTTAAAGCTAGCGCTTCCACGGCAAAGGGGGAGAGGGACGAAGGCCCTAACAGCCCCCGATTTCCCCCAAAAGACAACTTCTTCAAACGGGCGTTGACGTACCCTTCCAACTTCGGCCATACTTTACACCCATAGAAAATCCACGCTGTCTCGCTTGTATAATTACATACGAATTTTAATTTGTCATTTTATTTTTCATCGAAATATGAAAAAAATCTATCGCTTCTACGATTTGTTTCACTCTGTTCAATTGGGATTCTCTTTGGTACCGGTTCTCCTCCTTTTTTTTCTTCATCCCCGTTTTCGTGGTATTGAAAGTTCTATTGCATCGCAGTTGAAATCGTCGTGAATACTGCAGGTTTTATACCGATATAACTGGTATCGGTATTTCCAACCACTCGTTATATCAGAGTGCAAAATCAAAACGTTGGGTGACGGTCAACGAGAGGTCGCCTTGCCCGTTTCATGGTTCACTTCCGGTACTCGTCCCTCGTTTTTCCCTCCTTCCATAGTTTTTATTAAATCGTTAATCCTATCGGGACTCGTGATCGTTCACTGTTTGGCTAGTTTCAATTTTTCTAAATATCACAGATTTACCTATCAACCGAAGCGATTGCGCGAAGCGGAAGCTTGCAACCGGGCCGTTGAGCAAGCGTTAATTTGGCGAGCCATTGTTGTCGTAAGTTGGTGAAAATTGAAAGCTTATCGCGCCCTAGCCTCGGTCCCTTTAAACTTGAACTTCAAACTTCCTTCTCATTCTCTCCCACGTCACCCGTTTCTCTTGTTCTTGATTCTTCCTCTTCTCGAAATAAAAAAAAAAAAGTTATAATAATGCGCTATCGGCTATCTCTCTCTCTCTTCCTCTTCATCGTTATCTCTTTGCAAATAGGCAGCATGACGAAGGCAAGTTGCGTTTAATATTAATTGCATATTAAGAACGAACTAGCTAAGCGCGAGCTGGTTGTGCCGCAATTCATTACTATTTATCAAGGTGATTAAAACCCACCACCACCCCCGGAGCTATTGTGGTGTCGCTACTGTTCGCATTTGTATACCCCGTTATAGCTACGGTTGTGAACCACCTGTGTACCGGCTTGCAGCGCAAACTCGCCGCTGCTACGTGCCTAAAAAATTGCGGCTTAGCGAATTTTAAACTATCCCCTGTTCTTGGTAGTTTGGCAAAAATCACGGAAACTTCTCGGATGATTCAAGCCAAGGATTTTTTCCCCCTTTTGTCCGTTTGTTTCATTCGTTCATTTAAGTTTTCAACTCGATGATAAGATAACAGATTAACTCTCCCTCTTCTTCTTTTCGAGATGAAAAATTGTGACGAAAACGGTTTAACGATTAATATCTCGAGGGATGGATTGTTTCATTTTTCATGTTCAGCGTATTGATTCTTATAAACCAACTGAAATTTTCCAGTAATTCGGATTCGATTCTTCCATTCAATTTCTGACTTTTCATTCTTATAATCGGCTTTCGCACAAATTATCCTGCGATTTTGGATCTTGCGTCTCTCGTACATCGAGAGTACGCGGTTACACACGCATTTCGAGTGATTTAAAATTCACGTAAAATATTATCATGCGGCAGGTACTTAACGTTTTATCGGCTTACACGTATGTGTGTGCGTTCACCTGCTTAGCCTCTATGACACGAGGCAAGGCAGGGATAGTGTCCTGTGGGAAATCTAACCGATGATGACAAATCTATATAGAAATTCCGACGATAAGCCAGAAGTTGTTATTATTTCATTTCTGACGTCTTTCACTATTATATTTCAACCGAACCCCCGTTTTCCGTTTTCATTGTACTTTTTTCCCCGTTCGTATTCTTGTTGTTGTTGTTGTTATTAATATTATTATTATTATCGTCATTATTTATTGACGAGTTCGTAACCGTTCTTATAATTGTTTCGCGAACTTCGAACTCTTTGGTTTTTCCTGAAACCTGTAGAGGCGTGCAAAAGGAACGAAACCATCCTTAAGGTGAAACAAAGAAAATGGTATAACAGTAACGATAATAATAATTATATAATATTTCTTTCACCCCGTGACCGAGGAGTTGAGCTGGTAACCAATTATAAAATTTACGGTCGAAAAATGCCCTAGGGAAATTAGTCGAGAAGCAAAAGAGAGAGAAAAAGAAAAAACGAGAAAAAAAAAGAAAGAAAAAAAGAATCACAGGGAAAGGTTACAAATTTTAAATAATAAAACGAATTACGTTTATTGTGTAGGGCAGGCTGTGCACTGTCATTTCTACCCCTTGAGTCGCATGTGATATGAAAAGTTAACCGGGGTAACCCGACGCGATGATGTATAATCGTTGTGTGAACAACACGGTATAAAATTTCCCCGCTGGAACGCGATAGTTTTGCTTCTTTTCTGTTTTGTTTTTTTTTTTTTTTTCTAAAATTAATTAATTTTTTTCATTCCTCCTTCTGTTGACTTTTCACTTTCATCTTCTTCCCTTCTAATTCTCTTGCGCACGCTTGTGATAAAAGTTCTTATATCTCTGCCGCTCCTGACGTTCACCTACGTAGGGGCTTTTGTAAACGACGAAATGACGTGCTTTTCAGCTTTCAATTTCAATTGTTTGTTTATTCGAAGATAACGAAGTTTGCCGTCAAGTTATTTCAAGCATAAAATATTTAGGGAATTCTACGTCGTCGGGGAATTGACTTTCGCTTGCGGCATCCAAAGCCCTGGATAAAGGATATATTATTCCCTGGGCATTCGAAAATTCTTTTATATTCGAAACCGACGACTACGACTCTCGGAAATTGAGGCCCAGCATCGTAGCCCGAATTTTCACCCCCCCCCACCCAAAAAAAAAAAAAACGCTCAAACAATTTCGGAGACGGAGTGAACAAAAGTTAAATTATTTTTTCTTTATTCTTCATTTCGTTATTCTCTCGAGAAAAGAAAACACTCAGTCGAGAATTGACGCGTGAAAGAATCGCGCAAGAACTACTGTGAATAGTTAATTAACTTAAACGCTGGGCGAAGTAAAAACTCGACGAAAGAGAAACGATGCGTCTTTCAAAAGTGGCAAGTATCTTACTTACAATTAGTCTACGTTCTGTGAGATTGCCTAGAGAGCGTGAAGGAGAAAGAGAGAGAGAGAGAGAGAGAAAAACGCCACGCTAGCTCTTGAGAGAAATGAGAAAACGGCGAATAGCGAAAAAAAAAAAAAAGAAAATAAAATAGAAAAACGGCCAAGGGTGAAGGATGAAAATTGTAGCTGTGGCACTTATCAAGTTGGGATGGAGATTTTTCAACCGTCACGCTGCAGCTGTACCTACTTGCCGGACTTTGTCCGGTAGTGCAGCTCAGAGCTGACCTGGTCAACTCCTTTTCTGCAAACTCCATGATTTATCGGGTACCATCTTTTATTCCCCGAGTCTCGGGGTATTAAATTGTGGCATAAAACCGGCGGTTTTATACCCTCGAAGCCGCCAGCCTTTTTCCTCCTCCTCCTCCGACACCGCCGCCTTACGGACTCGGTTTTCGGAAATCGCGCGCGTCATTCGGCAGACCGGCTAATAATTTAGTGCCAAAGTTATTACTCCAACTCGGTGTTATATGCGTGGGGGGATGACGTATATCCGGACCTAGCAAGAAACCGTCATCGAAATAGAGCGCGCGGCAAACTGGAACTAACGCTCCGTATCGCCGGCAAATCCTTCTGATACGGGATTGACACTAACCCCCTTTACTCACCCCTGCTCGATCATACGATTCCTACTCATACTCGATACCCTCGTAAAACTAGATCCGGTTTCGAGATTCTGATACCCGCAGAGTACCGGTTATTAGAGAAAAATATATATATATTCCTCGGTAAAGTCTCTCGCGTCTCCGTCATCATCACTGTCAAGATTTTCTATCCACGCCGCTAATCACACTCTGATTACTTCCGGTACTAGGGTGGTCATTAAACGGGTCGTTTTTGAATTTATACCGGCTCAAGCCTCAAATCAGCTTCAGACAATTTAAAAATAATTCCCTAATTTTTTTCAGAACTTGAACTCAGCTCTAACCCCTGCTCCAAAAAGGTGGGTTCCATTTAACTTTTTTAGGGGCAAATCAAATCTACCCACCGAATTTAGGTGAAATTTGATATAGGATGGTTTTTTGGGTTGCTGATTACATATGTGAACTCAAAGTTTAAAAATTCAAAGTGGCGCGTAATCCTAAAAGTCATTTAATTTCGATAAAACTCGGTACTCGGGGGTTTTCGTGGTCGCTGATTACGAATCTAAACTCGAAATTACAAAATTGAAAATGGTGGATGCGATATGGGAATATTGAGTGACTTTTGGGGTTTTGGTTCACCTTGTAGGATCCGACACTTTGAATTTTCAAATTTTTGAGGTCAGTTTCACAATCAGCGATCGAAAAAACCGCTCCATACCAAATTTCATCCAACTCCGTTCGATAGATCTGATGTGCACCTGAAAGGGTTGAATTAGGAAATCAACCTTTTTGCGGGCACGGGTTAGAGTTGAGATAAAAATCTGAAAGAATCAGCGAATTATTTTTCAATCATTCCCTTTCAAGGATCACCCTAATTCCAATCTCAATAACTCATTTGCAATACGTTTGAATCTTGTTAGCTGTTGAAATAAAAATTACCCACTGAATAGAAATTCCAAGGTATAAAATAAAATGGAGTAGTAAAACCCACTATAGCTATATTCTTACGCAGGCTTGATGCAATGAGAATGCACCGTTCGCATGCATAACATGGGACAAAAGTTGGGTGCACCGACTAGTTGTATATTACATGTACAGGGTATGTACTCCTAGGGGTATGTATAAGGCGGGAATTCCGGGTGGATAAACGTTGCCTATACCCTGTCGGCAATGAAATCGGTGCCAATTTATACCCCGCATTCGTCGTTACAAATTGAATAACTTTGTTACACGTACACGGGGATTTTTGGCCTTATATTTGTTCATGTGTGAGTGCCTGAATGCTCTCCATAAATCTGGGCCAATCGTTGCTTTCAGCTATCGATCGTGATATTCAGAAGGCAGTAGTGCTCCACGCAGCAAGCGTATCGACGATGCAGCTTACGCCGTACAGTCTAACGAAAAAATTACTAAAAACGTGTACGCGTTCAAAGTGAACACGCAACGTGAAGCTCGTTAACCCTTCGTTGGACATTTTCTTTTTTGTATACATCGTTGGCCATTGTATACAAATTCAGCCAAGCGCCAATTTTATCAGTGTACTGCTTGAGAACTACTCGATGATAACTAACGCGGATTCGTACACACACTTTTTGTACCTCAAAGTTTTATTTAGGGAGGGGTCATAGGCCATGCCCATTGGCCACTTCTGAGATGTCGACACAGCAGAAAGTCAATATGGACGAATTCGTATACGTTGGACAACGAAGGGTTAAGAACGAAAACTTTTTTGCGAACCCTGACGAGGATGGACACAAAAATAGGATCCTAGCCCGCGACCTGAGACTGTCAACGAGGTTAATTACGGGCATTTCCGGGTCTCTCCGAATCCCCTGGTCCTCGTCGTCGTTAGTAGGAGCTGGGCAATTCGGTTAGGTGGCAACAACCACGTCGTCGCGCATGGACAACGGAACGGAATGGCATGGAACAAATTATTCAACCGGATTTTCAACCGGCTACCTACCTTACAACCCATCCTCACTTCGGGAATTAATTTATCCTGCAGGAGATAGCACGCGGCTGAAACGTACCATTTTGCCTTGGTTGTGGTAGTGGTGGGGGATCCAACGACCACCGGAACTCCCTGGTCCACCGATGATATTTACGATCCGTACCTGGAGCGCGGCTCTTCCAGGCCTCCTGCCTTCCTGTGTAACCAAGGAGTAAATCGTCCGAGTCGAGGAAACAATTCAGCCTATACTCTCTGACTCTACCGTTACTCTAATTCCCGTTTCATTTGCAGGGAATGCGGGGCGAATTGTTACACGTTGACGATTATTCACGCTAATATTGTCGACATCGTAGACCATTTCGTCGTACGTGTCGCTTAGCGATCGGCGTTGTGGAAATCAAAAACACGAGTATTGCACTCTACGTGTGATCCTCCATCCGAACCTTATGACAACGAATGAGACGAAATGTTCTGTGAAACGATAGAGTCTGAGGTCTACGAAACCCGTTGTACGAATATCGAATGATCGATGATTTTAATATCATGTGTGAAGACAAGTAGCGTCTTCCGCGTCAGAATTTCCGAGTTGTTAATCCTTCACGTATCAAACGTTGTCCGAGAAGGGTCTTCCGTAGTGTGTTTGCCATGCGCGGAGGAGCGAACGCTGAACAAGCCAGGATGAATATTACACATACGTGTATGTTTACAAAGTCTCGTTGGACTTTGTGAGATTTTCTTCATTTACTAATTGTGCGCGACGGTGGGTGTGATAAAAGCGTCGTGAGCTGTAAGAGGAGGAGGAGGAAGAGTTGGGTATGAGAAATAATTTTCTTGACCCCGATTCAGCCCGCGCGCATACCTGTACGTACCTACAACGTACGTACCTGCCTCGTACCATGTTCGTGGACGTGGATTCTGAGGGTGAAAAACAAGCCCCGAGACGTAATCCAGAATTTGAACGCGTTGCTCATTGTTTGACGTAATGACACTCCTCGTCTCAGAACTGGGAACGGAGGAAAGAAAAAGGCCGGAGGGAGGGCGAAGTATAACGCTAATGGAATATGCACCGACGCGAGGTCCCGGATTTATAATCACGCGCGTCGGTCTTAGTCACTAATTAAAAATCCCACCCACTACTGACCCACTGTACCTGCCGTCGTCATCGTTGTCGTAGTTGCGCCGAACGGGCGGAGCCGCAAGCCCGTTCCTTTTGTCGGATAGAAGAGGAGGCGGAATGAAGTATCCGGAAGGCCTCGACACTCTGGACTCTGGGTTCAGGGGTCAGGAGGTTAGTGGTCTAGCCCCAGGCTACTTTTCGCGGTTGCTGTACAGTATCCTATTTTGTTTTACCCGGTCTTCACGCGTTGTTTTTCTATGCCGCTCTTCTCTTCTCACCAGGCGGGTATCCCAGGTCGATCTCTCCGATTTCATTCCTTTCGTAATATGTTACAGTGGACTAAAAACTAAGCGACATGTATCTTTTTTTATCTGCCATTTTGAGGGGGCGAAACCACCCTCCAAGGTAAGGAATGTCAGGGGTGATTAGGCAGTCGTTTTTTTTCCAGTTGAGAAAATGACAGTTTTCATTTCTGTTTATGAGAAAACTTTTCCAGTTGGATTGGTTGAAAAATATTATGTTCTTGTGGGTGAAAGTGCCAAATCATCCGCTGACGTGTATTACTTTGGAGAGTGGTTTCGCACCCTTAAAGTGTTTAATGACAGATGAAAAAAAGATACGTGTCGCTTAGTTTTTAATCTACTACAACATATTGCCAAAGAAATGAAATCGAAGAGATCGACCTCGGATACCTTGCTTGTCAGTTCTACCCATATTTATCTTCGAATAAAATTAGTCCGTCTACTCGTTGACGACGACATCAAACCGCGGTGCGAAGTGCCGGACGGATCGGCGCGAGGCGCGACGTCTCGATTGTCTCTTTATTGCTCGTGACGGGGGTTCGTGTCATATTATAGACGACGCCTGTGTGCCTCGATTCGATTTCTATTAATGAACTCCGCGGGATGATGATGCTGACGACGACGATGATGATAATGATAATGATGATGATGACGATGATGATGACGATGATGATGATGATGTCGGCGTAGCATAGCGTCGTTGCGCGCCTCGTAACTTCACGCACTCCCAGCTGTCGAAGGGTCAGAGACAATGATGTAGCTCCAATCAATGAGCAAATGGTTCATCAACCGCGAATAGAGAAAGCTGTTATCTTGATAATGAGGGAACGTTACCCTCACGCGTGGTATTCATTATCGGCCAACGTCCAAACAGGATCGCGTTGTTTAACAGAATTTGTTGCGTCCGACCCGCAGATCGTTATTGTCAGGCTTGGACAATCGGAAACCCCCAAACGCGATTCACTCGTCCAAAATTCTGCCTACCTTTGTTCAACAATATTGTTTAATAGCTGCGCTTCAAACCTCGTCATTCTAATGTTTGGTGACACGTTCGTCGGGCAGTTGGCGGGTATCCTATTATTTTATGCCGCGCCACCTGCAACACTTCATCCTCTGTCGTTCATCCCTGCATCCCAGGCAAATTGTCGACGATGCCGAAGTGATGTCGTGATCCAATTCCCATCAACCCCGCGACCTGGATGCCATACCCGACGACCATTACTATCGCTCGTAAAAGATTTTGTGGTTCGTATCAAATTCTACCGACACAGGTACAATTTGAGACGGTGTTTTTTTTGTTTTTTTTATTTTTCCTTACTTCTTCTTCGTTTCCTTTTCGGGGTCTGAAGTAGATGGTGAGAATGAAAGAGTGAAAGAGAAAGAGAGAGAGAGAGAGAAAAAAGTTTCATGATGAAATGCAAAATGAAGAGAATTTTTTTTAACGTAATCAGATATTTTTCTATACTTTTTTATGGGTATCTAAGATGCCGTTAGCTTGGTTAAAAGTATAGAGCGCCTTCGTGATTTCCGGTCTTTAGACTACTAAAATTTCTCTTATTTTTCCTGCTTTCCAAATCACCGCAGCATTGCGGTCTTACATCTTCGTCGATGATAAGAAGGATACTTACAGTTATTTCTTTTCTAATCGTCTTGTTTACGTCTTGTCTCAGTAGCAGTGGTTGTCTGCCTTGACGTTAATGGAAAAGCATTTCTTCCTCTATCTGAATCTCAAGGATGCCTTGTCTCGTTGTAAAAGAGAAAATGAAAAATCCTTGCGATGAAATGAAAACAAAAAAAAAAAACAGAAATAAAAAATAAAAGAAAACCGGAAAAGAGGTGAAGAGATGAGAATTCCACCGCGATAAGTATAGAAGCGTCGAGTGTTTGCCACTGGGGCGAGTAATAATCTTTCGGTTTCCTCGTATACTTCGGTTTCACATTTTTTATTTTTTTTATTTATTTTACACCACTTGGAAATATGCGACGATGATAATAACTATAATACCAATTTTCTGTCGGAAAAAGAAAAGTAAAATAAACAAGAATGAGAGAGGGAATCGGGAGAACGGGATTGATTAATTCTCAAAGCTGAACAATTTTTCGCTCTTCAATTTATGACGTAACTAGTAGCAGTTCCTCGGCATTTTGCATTCTCTGGTTCCCTTCATGCAGCGGAAGTGTGACACGTGCAGTTCTATTTTCAGGCGCCAACATCGATCGGTTACTAAATTATTTCTATAGGCGCCAACTTGACTTACCTGTTTCCACTCCGTGATGACGACTGACCTAAATATATCCCGCAGGACAGGTAGACAGCCGGGGAAAAATTTACTCCTTCTAAAAGACTTGAGAATATACCGCACATAACTGTACGTGTATACCTTGTTATATACCTGACAACGTCGCTTGCACTCAATTCGTCTCTCTTCTCTATCTGTATCAACGTCAAGACCGTGCAGCTTCACAATTCAGCTCTGTTCCATTATCGGATCAATCAAACATCGACGAATTTAATCAGCTCTGAACGGATAATGCATTAGGGTGGTTCATTTTTTTACTTTTCTTTTTTAAGCCACCACTCGAAGAATTTGTGATAAATACTGAAAAAAAATGTCGTAAAACTTCGAAGAGGTAGGAAAATACTTAGAGGTCGCTACCAATTATTGAAATATTTTTTATTTATTTTTATATGCGCACTTTACGGACTTATATATATATATATATATAATTGAACCACGATAAAAAACAATTAAACTTATATATATAAAGATAAGTCCATAAGGTGTATACATAAACATAAATAAAAAATATTTCAATAATTGATAGCAACATCTAAATATCTTCCTAGTCCCTCCTGGTCTTATGACGATTTTTTTCTCAGTATGTGTCGCAATTAAGAAGGACGTTCTCTTTTTTCTCAATGCTCACACACTTCGCATTTTCAGCGTCTTTTTGTTCGATCAGTATTATTATCCACAAAGTCAGCTGCATGGCTCGCGCGATGTTATTCTTAGAGGCAGATTAAAAGCTTTTGCGAGTCACGTTGCACATGGCTCGTTGCGCATCTGTGACCCCTCGCTTGAAATTTTAATTGCGTTGCGAAAGGTACCAATTTCGTATCTCATGTATAAACCACGAGCAGAGTTATAAGATACTTGAGGAATTTATTCTTCTCCTTTTGTCAGGAATAACTCAGTCGAAGGATCGATTCTGTCAAAGTTTCCTCCTCCGTTGAAGGAGATACAAGTTCCTCTTCTGAACGGTTGCACACACCTTCTATAATCTCTGAGAGGATTCAAATCGGACGAGAGGAATAAGGTAGAGAAGTAAAAAATAAAAAAAGAAAGAAAAATAAAAAAAAAAACCTCGAGACGATCCTACGACACGAGGATTTTTGACCCAGTTTACCGGTGTAGAAACTGGATGGCAAACCGGGTAGGTATCATCGATAGCCAATACGGTCCAGAATATGGCTCTTTTGTTAGCTCGGTGACTAACGTCGATGACAGAAACCTTCCCTCGATATCCAAGCCAAAGATTTTCTCCAGTCAACCGTAACGTTCGAATGGGTGGGACGAGCGTCTGAAACTCCCCGAGCGAACATGACGCGTACATCTATCGCATTTCCCGAAGGATGAATATACCGAATGTATACACACTCCGTTATCGCCCAGGACCATGCGCTTAAGATTGACTGGTTGTGTTCACTGAGCCATGTAATTATAAACATACCGTCGATACTTTTATTAAACGTGTACGTTACGTATACGCCGCGGCCGTGTAGAGAGATGTAATGGGATTTGCACCGCGAGACTTCACGAAAGACGAGGATCTTGATATCCTTTTTCTCCTTCCCGGGAAGTCAAACTTCTCCTGGCATTTCGCCACGTGTGAAGAAACACCGACGCAAGTGGTACTCGTTGGGCGCAAGTCTCTCTCTCTCCCTGGATCTTCGGATTCCCGCAGGTAGTTTTCGGCTCACATTTACCGATCCTGCCACTGTCACGGACGACGAAAGTAATCTGATAAGATAAACTTTTCGATATACCGTTGAAACTTTTCCGACGCGCGCAGAGGGAGACAAGAGGAACGAACACCTTCGCTTCGTTGGGTGTTGGAGGAAGGAGGAACCTGACGGAAAATGAAAGTTTTCTCGTCGTTCGATTGAGAAGCTAGAGGGAAAAAAAATACCCTTTCTTTACTTTAAGTCTGAGAGGGACGCTACAGTCACCGTTACCAAGTCTTTGGCGATCGCTTGGACCAGGTGATTCAAAGACTAATCTGACTTCAGCGTTCTGATATCACAGGTCTGGAAAAAAAATATCCGAGCTAAACGGGAGTTTCACACTAAATGAAACTGCAAACACAAGTTCCAGAAGAAACCTGACGTGATGGAATTTTTGAAGTTCCTTTCCCGGTTTAAGTGAGTAAAAATTCATAAGAAACAGTACAAAAAAACCTTGTGCGGTTTTTTGGTTGGGTATTTGAAATCGAAAGCGTTGTTTGGCACCTTTGACGGTCGACTCTTTCGGGTAAGCTCGAGGAATGAAGACGCGGAATAAGGTGATACTGGAAGAACAAACTAGCGAAGGAGGAGAATAAGTGGTTAAGTGATTTGCCATACGGCACAGAAAACAAACGAGGTGGAATCGCGGCTTTGCGCGTGTACGTATGCGTGGGTTTTCCACGAGGTGCAGGGAGAATTCGTAGGAAACCAATAAGTCTAATGGAACCCGGTCGTCGTCGGTCCCGTTTACTCCTGAGAATATCCCGGCAAATGTAAGTCGAATCAAACGCAAACGACCGGCGAACGTTTTCGCTCCGTATAATTTACGACGAGCCAACCAAATGTTTTCGGTCACTCCTTATTCTATGCCGCCTTTTTTCTTCCCCTTCTCATCCCTCCTCTATTCTCACTCTACAACGATTCGGGACGACGGTAGTAGTACAAGAAGAGTTCTGCGCACAGATACCGATGCCGACATTCTACCGACACTTTAGACGCTTCACAGCTCAGACACAAACCCTTTTTTCCGATGATCGATAAAGTCAACCAGAGTGAGGATAACCTCTACCGGAAAAAAGGGTTTGTGCCTGAGCTGTAAAGCGGCTAAAATGTCGGTAAAATATAGGTAACGGGATCTGTAAGCAAAATTAAGTAGTATAAAAACAACTGTTTCTCACCACCATCAGATGGTGACACTAAGAAAGTCCAGTTTTCTGGGTAGACTGTTAGTTTCAACCAACTGTTTAATGTAACTTGGTAAACGGAAAGGAATTCATTTTTACCAGTTTCGTTGTTATTATACCAGCCTCTTTTTTTCATTTCGTAACATTCCTTCGAAACATTCGGGGTTGATATAATATCCATCGAGTCTTTATCGGTTCGTGCATATATTAAGAAAGTTTTAATTCTTCCCCGGAGTAAATTACCCTCCACACGAAGGTGATATATTATTCAGAATTTATTCTCGATAAACCGAGAAGAAAATCTTTGCTTTACCTTAAGTCACCGAAGAACACCGGTTGTGATTCGGCAATATTTGTTCCAGGATGTTTTAGGTAACCCCGATGGTATTTGTTAGCCCGATAGCGATCTCGGTGTATTTCGCAAGGCGAGAACAACGAACGCCATTTGCGTTTGTTACTTTGGGTGCAAACGTGCCGTAGATACAGAAACTGCCGAGCCTTTGACTGCTGTTGCGAAGCAGATAGCGGTTGTTATCTCGATACACCCTCCCTCCCCTACGAAAAACGGTTTTGTTACACCCCAGGTTTGCAGGATGTTTGCGATTGAAGGAAAAAAAATGTTCGCAAAACCTAAACTCGTACTTCTCGAACGTGACTCTGTGCTCGAAGGTTAATTGCGAAACATTTCTGCCAAGGTATAAACATGCAAGAACCGAAAAAGATGAAAAAAGAGACGGAGTTGGCGAGAATGAAAAATAACGAACGCGCCGAGTCATTTTCATCGGTTTTCGTACTTCTAGCCGCTAATCTACCGACTGCTTCTGCTGCTGTTAGTTTAACGAGGTGAAAACCAAGCCCTGCGGTATCTCCTACCCTCGGTACAGATTTTTAAACCACATGTTCGCTGGCTTAACTGATTTCTTTTTTATCGCCAAAAGTTGGACCGCCGCCAGAGGGAATCCGGTGATTCCGATAGCAACGAATTGAACTACTGGCTCGATAGGAATCGGTCTTTTGTTACTGCTGCTCGTACACTCGGTACACACTCAACAACGCGAAAAATATCTCGTCCGAAATTTTTTTCAAATTTTTTTTTCTCGTTTTTTAAAGTTTCAATTTTTCTCCCGATTGAAAATCGGTGCATCCAGGTGTTTCCTCGCTCACACCGTAACTAGCACTGCTTCCTGATATTTCGCATGTCAGGTTTAGAAATGTCGAGGCTTACGAGTTCGGCGGAAGATCGATGCCAAAAATAAAGTCAACGTTATTGGTTCTAAAATAGGCGACAGATGAGTAAAAGTATTTAACGTATTTAAAATCGATTTACTTGGTAGGTGTTTTATATGTTATACCATATACATAGACGGGAAAAGTGGTAACGAGTAGAACTTGATAGGTCACTCAGCTTTGGGCTATTTGTTGACTTTGTCAGTTTCCTCGATCATGCGCGGTTAGAAAAAAAAAATGTCCCGGTAGGTCCACTCAAATTTTGGTGGTTTATTTAATAATTTTTTAATGTATTACTAAGTGAAAAAAAAAGTACAAAGTACAAATTTAATGTTGATATGACAATTTAAATGTCAATATTACAATAATTTGTGTCATATTTACTAACAGAAATCTAAAAAATTACACAAACATAAAGTGGATCTGCTAGAAAGTTATGTTCAATTAAATTTTGCTAACAGTGTAATTATCCGTTTTTGGAACACCATCGCATCTCGCGAATAAGTGAACAAAGTGTTGAGACAATATTTGAAGAAACAAAAAAGTGATGTAAAATCGTTTATAAATTCACATCCACAAAATTTAAGAGTTTTCTTGAAATGTTTTTATTTTTTTTTCCCCCCTATCAAAAGATCTCCACTTTTCTCACACACACATATATATATATATATATATATATCCTACATGAGGGGAATCGACGGTTTTCGATTCACCAAGGATTGTTGTTTCAAATCCCAAGCTTTCTCGATATCGGAATCACGGAATAAATAAACAAAGTCGAGCCTTGTAGCGCGTAGCAGCTTGCAGTCGATAAAATTGACACCTTTATACATCGAGTGTGTATGTATTTCCGGCGTCCCATTCCTCTTTGAAACGACGTGAATCCGCGGTCGAAGAATCTCCCGTATCGCTGTACGTTTGGTGTAAGAAAACGGAGGGAATAAAACGGTTTGCCCAAAGCGCGCGAATCAATATTTACAGATTCACCCACCCGCGCTCGTAAACATTGGCCAAAGACACGGGGGATGAGAATGAAGGAGAGAGAAGGAGAGAAAGAGGGAGAGCTGAAAGGGTGGGAGGCGTCTACAGTTAATAAGATTCTAGGGATAGGCTCGTCGTCTATACATTCGTTTCCTTTCTCCAAAATCTTCCAAGGAAAACGTCTCCTGAATATTGACCGAGTGTCTTGCCTTAAGTTTGGTAATCTCGACTTTTATATTGCCTCCCTTCAATCCTCCTTCTATTTTTATTTATTTACTCACTTTGTTCATTTCTTTTTGTTGGGAGGAACGGGACGACAAGCCGAACACATTCCGAAATTCTCACCTCGTTCCTCCGTTTTTCGGGACGGAATTAAAAAAATTAAAAGAAAAAAAAAAAAAACGAAACGGCCGAGCAACCCTTACATCGAAGTTTCTCGACGCTTCTACGATTGGCCTTGTTTTTCACTTCGATTCACAGAATCGGTTTTTTGGCCATGATCATCGTGCGGTTGGAATGCAGTTGTTTGAACAATCCGGGTTTCAGTAATTTTGTAAGTGAAAAAAAAAAAAAAATCGTTGCGCTTGTACACCGTTACCTTCTAGTATATATGTATCTAGGTACAACTTATGTATGTACGTACACCGTTTTTGGATAAATTTATTCCGATTGAAACTGAGTCTAACAGGGTGTATTTTTTTCCCGCAAAACTTGATTAAATCTAGACCAGGCTTTTAAACCACCGCGAGTCCAAACATCGCTAGCTCCCGTTTGCCGTTACTGTGTTTACCCTTTTATTGTGGGTGGAAAAAATTTCACAGATGAAATCTCGTCCCCGAACTTTGACGATTTTTTTTATTTTCGTTTCTCTGTTTTTACACCAAGGTTTTGTTTTTCTTTCTTTTTTTCTTTCTTTCTTTTTACAATTTACACAGTTTTAAAATCCGGAGGGCTGTTACTTTTTCAGCATTATTCGCGATGTATTTCACTCTCCCCCAGATACTTTCCGCTCTCGAATAGATATGTACAAACGAATCGGATTTATTAGACGAGACGGTTTATTACACGCTTCTCGCGATTCGAGATACAGGGAAGGAAGAAAAGAGCATTCGTTTGAAAATTAATCACATTAAGAAGAATCTCAGGAAGTAATTGCAGCAAAAATCAGATACCAGCTCGGGGTTGGGTCCCGGCGTCAAAGCGAGATGAATAATTAACTTCATTACTTTTTCAATACCACCCCCCTCCCCTCTGCCATAGGTTTCGCGGACGACGAAGGGGGGGCCGGAGTTTGACTTCGAAGAGGGGAATTATGTCACGAGAAGACGAAGAAGAAGAAGAAAAAGTTAACAAAAATAAAAAGAAAGAGAAAAAAAGCAGCGTTGACTTCGTTACGTCGCTCCCGATTGTACGATATTAATATAGTGTAATTAAAAGCTAAAGAACAAGTAACCCTGAGAAATCTTGGCGACAACTTTGCTCGAAATTCATCGAGTGCGTGTAATATTACACATGGTAGGTAATATGCCGCAGAGGATATATGTGGTGAAACGTTCCCGTACCTTACGACGCATCCTGAGCTGAATTTAGAGGCGAATAAACGCTCGAATTTAGTACAGTGTATAAACGCTCCGCGACTGTTGTCCGTATCCACGTGTTTGCAGGTTTATTTCATTGCTTAGAACGTCTGGTATTGCATTCGTTGCAAGCGAACGCGTCTCCGGCGTAGCTGTGGAAAGTCGCAGTTGCCTTCGAAACGTCTCTCGCGGATATTGCCAGACTGTGAGTTGGAACAAGATATCACGCGGAGAAGGTTGACTGACTCTACTGCACCCACTACCCGCTATACATCTTGTGCATATTTCACACCACATCGCCCCGAGCGATTCACCTGCCGCATCAAAACCGCCGTTAAAGAGGGGACCGCTTCGTCCTCTGACGCGTCTTACTCATTTTCATCGCTCTACCAGACCTGCGGCTTTAAAGCTGTAAGGTAGTAAGGTACCCGGGGTGGCTCACACACCTGGAAAACCTAGAAACGTCAGGGTGTTCAAAAGGGCTCATGGGATAAACCTGGAATTGTCTGGGGATTTTTAATTTGGTAATGGAAATAACTGAAGACATCAGTTTTCCATCGTGGGAATCAGAAACGATTTTTTGAGGTACCAAGTTTACTTTTTTTTTTCTTGTACATTATATACATTTTTATTCAATTCGAATTGAATTTCAACCGAGTACAGAGTTGATAAGCTGAACGATTCAGGTTTTAGTAACCCACTAGAACTGGGAAAATTGCCGGGAAAACTAGGTTTTAAGTCATGTAAAGCCTGGAAGTGTCGTGGAGTTTTTTTCCAAAAAATTTTTGGTCACCCTGACCGCAGAAGTTAAGAATAGTAAAACCTTGGTCTTTCCCGTTCATCCGGAAATTTTCTCATACCTACCTTCTTTTCCACTCACATTGTCGTTTCGTTGATCGTTTACGCGTTGATACGTCGATTAAAATTAATCATAATTCTGATTTCGTGCACAGCAGTGATTACGATGAAAGGTCAAAGGTATAAATAAGATTTGATAACAAGATGAAGGAAAAAATGCGCCACCGAATTCACTACGTCTGACTTGACTTTTTTCAAAGATACGCGACTTATTAAGTGGTCGGTCGGCTGGTCCGTCGGCGTGTCGTATCAACTCTTGCAGCCAGGGCGCAGGCAAGGGTCGATGGCACTTGAGCTGCACTAGAAGCCTGGGAGGCGCGATATCAGCTGTAGTGCTTGCCCCCCTTCACCCCCCTTCACCACCTCCACCTTCGCGGGGTTTCGAAAGCCCTGCACCTTGCTTCCGCAACGTCACACGTCGACTCTCCTCTCCTCTCCTCACCTCTCCTCTCATCTCATCTCCTCGTCTCCTCATCTCGACAATGCACTCAAACTCGGCCTCAATACCCGGCCCACACCTGCCTATCCGTCTATATCTTCTACCTGTGCGCTCCGTCAATCGAGAGCTCACCTGATAACGTTAGGGCGAACGTTCCAAGACCAAATCGTTCCTCTATCGGGGAAGGTTCTTTTTGCCGTCCACACGAGGAGGCGCAGTTTGGCATTTCCAAGGATTCGAGTTCGTTGGGCCGAATATCGTTGAAAACCAATTTCTCCTTCGCCTTAGTACGAAGAATTTCATGCAAATCCATCCAACTTCCGACCCTAACGATTTTTTATTTTGTCTTTAAAAAATGTTCCGCAATTGTCCCAATTCTGAAACGGTATCCTGAATTTTTTCAGTTTCTTTTTTTTTTTTTATTCATTTGGTTAATTTTGAAACCAATGATATTTAGAGAAATCAACCAAGCGATGTAATAGATTCAAGACCAATATCTTCTCATATCACATCTTCTATACTGTCTGTAATTTTCGTGAAACGTCATCACTTGTTAATCGCGAATTAATTCTTTCTTCTTATTTCTGTTCAATTCGGTCGACATCGTCGTATTAGCTTTAGCATTCAATCGTATAAAATACGAATTTGAAACAGGTGTTTGTATTTTCATTCTCGTTTTTTGCACCAAGTTGAATTGCGCCAAATAATTGTTTCACCAATTGGCTCGACTACATCGTTTCATTCAATTATATACACCAGGACTATTTTCACTCTCCGATGCAGGCGGCGGCAGTATACCTTTACCAATTATCGATATAATACCGCTCGATACTCTTCGGTTTGGAAAAAAAAAATTTTTGTTCAAAGTTTCGGGATAATTTCCAGGCTCTCCGTAGAAACTTGCCGATAAAACAATAATATAATGATTGCGGTTATACGTCAAGAGGCGAAATATAGGTATAAGGTATATAATATTAATCTAACTAATTAATTACCGAGTATTCGCGGCTGAATGACTTTTCTCGTTCTAAATTCCGTCTATGTCTAATATATCTGTAGATATTCTTCGCTATAACTTTGCGATAACTCGGCGAAAAACATAAAAAAAAAAAAAAAAACATTTCCTTCAGAGACAAAGGCGAAGATGGCAAACTGTAATGCTATGTGTATGTGTATGTATATATACATATATATATACGTATATATATATATACCATGTCGACAAAATAATGCAATTTGTCGTGGAAAGGAGGTGAAGGGGTCAGTACGGAACCCCCGGCTTGCAGAGGGGGACAAGGGCAGCATTATTTCAGTGAATTGGGCGGATAAATCGAGTGTGAAGTTGACGAGGGTAGAAAACCGATAACGACCTGCACCCTCCCCCTCCCCCTCCCCTCTTTGCCGAAGGAAATAAAGTTGTACGTACCGAATGGAAAATTCGTTTTACATTTCGTTTCGTGTCATTTCACTCATTTCATTCAAACTGCATGTCCCACACACGTTTTTCCTTATACGTATACGTGACGTTATGTTATTATGTATTCTGTTTGCACGTTCTTCATTTTCCGAGGGTTGAACATTTTTAACGAATGATGGTAATTTGGAATAATTTAATAATATTGACAAACAAGTAGAAGAGTATTAACGAAACTCGAGATCAATTTTTAATTCGACGATTCAATTCTCGGGGTAATTTTGTAAAACTAAATTTAACAAATCGCACATTCATCTGTGATGAGAATTTTTAAGGGAAGCTTCAAATTTTTCAATGACGATCACTCAGCCTAGTGTATTACATTTGTTTTATAGTTGGATATTGGAGTTGATATTTTTTGCTATCAAGAGAAGCAATATGTCGGATCCCATAATGCTCGGAATTCGGAAAAGCCCATGCATGCGAATTTCAGAAATTGCGAATACCTGCTGCCTCTTTTTCTTTTCTCTCTTGTCTTGAAACTATTCACCCGGCTGAAACCGATTGCCGGTGTTACATTCTTTTTTTTTTTTTTATTATTTTTTACGGAGCTTTTGCGCCAGGTTACAAAATTCGCGAACCTTCGTCAACTTCTCGGAAGATGAACGATGTAAAAAAATTTGCGACAGTTATAATTCACGATTTACTTTTATTCCACTTTCTTCTTTTTTTTTCGTACAATTGCTCTTTTTTAAACAAAAAGTGGGAATTATGCGTTGTATAATGTAATACATCGGGCCCTCGTATTATATAGGTAACAACGCTCTTCCCGTTTCATTGTTGCGGAATACAAAGTCGTAATTTATGTAATAAATATTCGCTGGGCCTGCTGCAAAACAAAAGCTCAGGCTAATAGGACAAATATTATTGTGGGAATTATTTGAAGGAATGAGAAAAAAATGTATGTTTGTCTCCTGTTTCTTGCATCTTCTTCTTGACGGCTTCTTATCAAATTTTCGGATCTCATCTAACCTCACCCTCATTCTCGACGAGATACGGCTGGCATTTTTTTCCAATTTATTCGGGACAGGGTGCGAAAAAGTCTCGATAAATAAGCGAAGAAAAAGGAATGTAGAACAAAAAATCACGAAGACTGGTATAGAGGAGCATCGATTTCTCTCTGTTAGTTGGTTAATCCATCAAAGTTACCGATGCTGACAATAACTTTTTGAGGAAAGACGATGCCGCGTATTTTCTCGCGGGACGCAAACTTTCGTGAAAGTTTATGCCGTTTCGTGAAATGAGAATAGAATCAGCAATCTTAACTTACAGGTATAAACTGCAACTACCTGGAGTGTAAGGGACACGGAGAGAGAAAGAAAAGTCGTCGCAATTCCCGTCAGAATCGTAGATTCTACCTGTGTACTCGACGACGACGACCTTTAAGAGGCAAAATACGTATGGGGGAGAGGTGGAGGATAACTGGATGAGGGAAAAAAGGTGAAACGACATCCTTGCGGGAGAAACATGCGCGAAACTCCCGATCGTAGATCTCAGTTTACATCCGGGGAAAAATTTTTGCAACTCCGCCGAGAGTTCCGAGTAATATTGGCTCGAATTTCATACACTCGGATCTGGGAATTCGAACTGAAATTGTGCTCGATGAAATTAAAATCTATACATGTTACGCGATCTTGTCGAATATGCTTAATTGATCTGGGAAGATAATTAGCCGAACGCGAAATAAACGTAGGGATAAAATGAGCGCAATATATTGTGTGGTTAACAGTTTTGTAATTTTACGGAGATTTGCTTTTGGAAAAAAATTAGTCTGTTAGTATAGTTAGGTTTAAACGACTCCTGAAAAATGTCCGTTTTCGTCTGGAAATATCAGGGAATTTGATGTGATATGTCATTGACGCTCTAGGCGCCCTGAATTATCGTACGCTTTTCTCTAAAATCCTTATATTTATTCGCCAACTATGAATTTCATACATACATATAATACAACATATGTTTACTTATAATGCAACAAGAATTTCATTAAATTTCAATCGTTCTATCGTTAAATTATCGTTGGCTAAAATGTAGAAAAGGAGTATTTTAAACGAGTATTTATGCCCCGCCCCCCGCAAGTTGTATATAAAGCTTTTATGTATAGAAACGACGTAACGGGTTCGAGTGACAAGGAGGTAACGGATTTAAGATACCCAGTGGACTGAAAATCCTTGGGCCTTGTATCCGTCCGTCTGTTTTTGGCATTAACATCGACGTCGAGCTGTCAGAAACCGGAGACAGAACTTTGCTCGAAATAACGAAACACTCGAGAAGCGGCGAATATGGGGCGGGAGTTTAATTTCCGAATTTGAAAAGTTCCCAAATCGTCTAATTCCGAATTCATTTCTGGCGAAACTTGAAACAAAGAAATCAAACTTTGTAGAAACATCAAAGTTTCGAATGGTCCGAAACCCGACGGCTCAAAGTTCCGAAATTCTAGATTCCGAAAATTCAAGTTTCGATAGAACAAAATTCGGAAAATTAAAATATACTCACACAGCGTGGTTTACTCTACGATTGGGTGTGAAAAATAAGAATGACCGTAAATTGGAATGGCCAGGATTCCGAATGTAAAAATATCAAAAATCCAAAACAAATAAAGATCAAAGTGGTGCAATTTCACCGAGCCAGAAATTCGCGGAACTGGAAATCGTCGATCATTTGGATTTTCGATGTCTCAAATTTTGAAACTTTCGCATTTTCGCACTTTCAGAACTTTGACTCGTCGGAGTTACGCCATTCGAAAATTTGCCGTTCCATCAAAGTTTGATTTTCTTAATTACAGTTTCGCCGGTAAAAAATTCGGAATTTGGCTCTTTCGGATCGTCTCAAATTCGGAATCTCAATCCCGTCCCGGGAAAGTATTAAACCAAACGCACATTCCTCGGATACGGTATTTTCTCAGGAAGAAGTTTCCACCGTTTTCGCATCCAACATCCTACTCAAATAAACCTCGGCTAATATTCAGCGTCAGTTTTTCCACCAGCCTCCACCTTCAACCCTCGACGACCTTCCGTTAACCCAGTCGAGGGTGTCTTCGGGATCTCCGATGTTGTCTCACGGCCTCCCTTTTTTACCGGTGTCTTTCGCAGTGGCCGGAAATTTCATTTGAGGAGTCCTGGTTTATTAACCGCAGCCCTTCTTCGCCTCCTCTTTATTTTTCTTTTTCCTTCCCTCTCTCCCTCTCGCTTTTTTTTCTTACTCCTTTTCGCTCAACGACGAATCGCCGCAATAATCGTCAACGGCCAAGTTCGTTGTCCGACTATCACGCGTCTCTGTACCAGATACCGCGATGATGAGATTTTCCTGGATGGAGATTTGCTACGCGCTTCAGCCTCCGGATTAATCTGGCAACGGACTGCTTTGATTATTATTGCGACTGCCCTGCGGAGTCTCTGCAGCTGGTTAGATATATATATATATATACATATATATATATATATCATAGGCAAGAGCAATTCGGCTCGATAATTTGTGTATATGTTACTTACGCTAGGTACTGGATTATTTGTCGATTACTTCGAACCGACGTGAATAACGTGAGGGCTGAAAATTTCGGTCAATTAATTGGGCGCAGTTTTTTCGAATGCAATCCACTCAAGCAGAGTTCATTCAAGCCCAATCGAATTGCAATTTTCCGGTCAAAGTTGGTGAATAAAAGACCTGCGTCATTTGGAAAGTTGAGTGGCCAAAGAACGATACGTTTTATTAACTTTATTGCGATTTTAAAATTACTATCGTGAGCTACGAAGATTTATTTGAAATTTAAAAAAAATAAACAAAAATACTGGGAGTTTGTAAGAAATTTAAGATATCGATACTTGGTTTCAAATCGAATTAAAATGGTCGAAAATTTAGTAGATTCTTTTGATTTCTTTCCACGAAGTCACGGTAAAGAGATTTTCTGAAATGCTAGCATTAATTGTTCATTGTGATATCGGTGCGATATTGTATAATTCGATCTTTAACGATGTTAGAATAGTATTTAAAAAAAAAATGTGTTTCATTGTCTGTGAATTTGTAGAAAATAGTATTCTGAATAAAACGTTCCCATTGGAAAGTGAAATTAAACGAACCCACTGGATTTTATAACGATTTTAAACAATTCAGTTTTTTTCAGATCTGATCGAGTATTATTATTAAAGAGATCTTTGCAGCTTACGAATATAATAATGTAATAAATATTCAGGTCACGTTTATCTGGCAATAAAATTGATTTTGGCCATTAAACCTCGTTAAGAGCTCAAATTCGGGACACGTCGGTCGGTTTCGACTGCGAGTTTGAAAAGCTTGCGGTGTAGGATCGATGCGCGACGTGTCGATGTGTCTGCGTGCGACGCTTGCATCGTACAACGTAAAACGTTGAAAAGTGTAAAAAATGAAAGGCTGGTCGGGCGCGAAGCTAAGGTGGTGAAAAGGGGGAATAGGACGAGGAAGGGCGTCGCAACGGGGCAAAGCGGGTTGGAAGTTCGCGCCACTGAATATTCATATATTGTAATCAACTACTTCAGACCGCGCGGCGAGACGCTGCCACTTTTCCACCGCAGCAGCAACGACCGGCGTTTCGAATGGGGGTGAAAACGTAGAAAGATCGAAAAATGGAAGCACCGAAATATCCAATTTTCAAAGCCGCGAAAATTAATTCATAGTTCATAAAAATTTTCGAGTCTTGCAGTATGGGTAGGTCGAAAAGAAAAATATAGAAAAGGTTGGAGTATGGAATGCCAAAATTTAGAATCGTCAGAATTCGTCTCGTTAATTGAGCTTTTTGACGATTTCGATTCCATGAATATCGATCGAACCGCAGCACTGTTACGAGGCAACTTGGATTAATCAAAATCGATGAGTTGGAATAGAGATTAACCGAAATCGTCGATTAATTGATTAGTTGGAAAAAAGGGTTGATGAAAAAACTCGAATAACAGAAAAAACGATTAATCGTATAGAACTGATAGAGACTCTGGATTTTAACCTTTCTATGTTTTTGTCTTTATTTCGATAACCGTACGAATTAATATTTTCGCGTCTTTGATAATTCAACATTTTTTCATCCTTCTATCGATCGTCCATTCCAGTTTTCTACCCCCACCCTGGCATTCGCACATTTTCATCGTTGTATAATATAATTGCATCGAAAGAGCGAGAGGAGGAAACACGTCAGAAGTGAAAATAAGGAATCACCGCCTCTTTTCAAACTCTCGCAGCTCTGCTTTTGCAATCCCTTAGCGTTTGTTCCGTGCAAGTCGCAGCTGCGCTTTCTTTCACCGCGCTTTTAACCCGTCCCGATATATTCAACGGCATTTAAATACGCGATAATGAATATGCACCACACACGCTTTCGACGTCGTTCACTGTGTTTTAAAGCAGGATTAATTTTCACCGCTTGCTAGCCTGACTTGCCTTACAACTCGAGTATACATTATATACATACATACATGTACCGAGTGTTTCAAATTTGTCTGGCTTCAAAAAAGTTTCGGTCAGGTTTGATAACTTTCATGTCGCCTTTGTAATTACACGTTGCCTGTGTGGTTTGGAAAATGTTTCTCATGTTCGTTCATTTTTTTTTTCATACCTCGACTCCCTCTATCCTCGTAACCAGGAAAGAAGAGAAAAAAATTAAGTAATGGAAAGATATTTCAGAATCCTGAATATTAATGAAATCGGACAAAGTTTACAAACTCGGTTTATTGTAATATAGGTTTCCCATTTGTTGTAAAAAGTTATAATTTATAACGCCGGCCGGTCTCTATAATTAAAAGCCCTCCGTTTTGCACATCAGGTTTCAAAGAACTCAAACCCCTTCTATGGTTGTAATAATGATAACGATGATAACAACAAGAACAACGCTAATAATTACGGGAATAACGATTGTGGTTCCGTGACAGGTAAAAATTTTGAAATTTAATTTTAAGAAAATCCGAAGAATAATTTCAATTAATCCCGCTCGATCTTGCCGTCTTCAACTTGAACCCAAAGAGCTAGAATGGAAAGGAATTTTTCTTTTCCGTATCTTTCATCGCTTACCAAGCACCAACGGGCGTTTTACATCTGGATAAAAAATTGTTCAGCCTACGGATTCGTGCTCACGTTGCTTCGCACGCATGTTCAAATTTCGCCTGATATTTTTCCGTACGTTACGTTATTACGAATACGTCGCAACGAGTTCTCCGCTACGCGTATACGCAGAAACACAAGAAATTTTTGCAAGAAGGATCAAAAAAATAAAATGTGACAAGAAATGAAAGAGCATGTTCATTTTTTGAATCTTTTATATCAGTTTGCACGCAAATTACATACTAAATCTTTGGTTTGAATACCTGGCAAATTGAATCGCCGAAGACGACGACGTTGCGCTCAACTTTTCCTACACAGAAAATTGTCTTGCATACAATTTCTATACTCGACTCTCTTGAGATCTTGCTATTTGACTTGCACAATTGCGGAAAATGTCGAATTGCCCGCAGAGTTTACACGACGGTGAGAAAATATCTCGTGAGAAAATCGTTGCGAGATAAAGGAAGAAGATAAAAAAGGAAAAAAGTTTTAAAAACATGGTGAATCCTGGGATAAAAATTTCTGCACCGTCTAGCCGTCGATCTCTGAACGAGGCTGTAACAAGCCGATATCTCTAGTGCGCTTGGATTCTAATTTTGGTGAATAGTGGAAGCTGATGCAGAATCTGAGGTCGAAGTATGAGGCTGAAATAAGAATACTCGGAAAGTCGGTGATACCGCTGCGTGGTTTCGTATTTTCAATCGAAAAACGAATCAGGCCTTGCTAAGACGGAAATCCGTCGAACGGTTTGGAAAGAAGAAGAATAAAGTAATGCGATTATTATTTTTTTTTTTTTTTTATCATCTAGATAATTCAATGAAACATCCCCGACGGCGAGCTTTTCGAGTAATTTCGATTTTCCCCGCTTCTCAGGGGCTGCGGAAAACCCAACCCACCGATTCCATTGTCCTTCTCTCATTCGTCGTTACATTATCGTCGACGTTAAAGCGCGGAAAAAAAAAAGAAAGAAATAACTGCGATGACTTACTTCTGCCAAGCTTTGAACTTTCACGTAGATACACGCGATTCACGGGAGAAATCCTCCCCCACTTCCCGCCCTTCCGCGTGTTTCATCCGTCCCCCCCCCCCCTCCCCCCTCTCCCCCTCCCAGCCTTTTTTCGTGGATTCTTCATCCTGCCCAGGGCAAAGATCAAAGCGACGCCGTTTCGTTGATTGAAAAAATTACAACCAACAATGAAAAACAAGAAGCGACTAGTGGGTCGGGAGAAGAAAAGAAAAGAAAAGTAAAGTAAAGTAAAGTAAAGTAAAGTAAAGTAAAGTAAAGAAGAGAGAAAGAACAGGAAACGAAGAAAAAGAAGAAGAAGAAGATTCGCCAACGAGGAGGAAATTAACGATAAAGAAAAAAAGAAAAAAAATCGCCCACTTTTTCATATCTGCCTCACGATCCCAAGCTGCATTCTTCGAAGCCATGCTCACAAGCTACAGCAAAGTTACAGCGAAGCTTACGGCAAAACACCGCGGAGTATCGAGCGATTATGCTTTAATCGCGATTTTTATACGTTTTACTTAATGTTTCGCCGTAATCGGTATCTCTGATTCACATTGCGATATGTAATTATTTCCCGTTGCCGATGCAATGTCATGTATCACGAGCTTTCAGTATGCGCGTACGGTGTAGCAAAGCGGTGGCCACTGATTGCAAGCTGAAAATAATGAGTGCATCGATTAATCGAATCGAAAAAAATAATCGAACACCGCTCGATTATTTCGTATTTTTTTTTTTTTTTTTTTGTACTCTCAATAGCGGTAAATTTTTTTTCTTTTTACAATTTACAGTTTGATTGAAAATATTTTTCAATTTCAGGTGAAACAATATTCATTTATATTTCACTTATTACATATCAGACAGGTATCTCAGGAAGTAAGACAACGATAATAATTTATACTCCAATCAAACGAATCGACATTGTGTCGCATAGTTCACGGGATTGAAAAATAAGAACCGATAATTTTTTCTACAATTTCACCTACTCGACCATTTTCCATCGTCTTTCTTTCTCGGCGTATTTTCCCCTCACCCTTAAATCGCAACTCCTCTCAACGAAGTGCACCCAGTTTGTGATTTTTCTCATTCTCACTTGGCGCTTTTCACTCAACCCCGTGCACTTAAGCCCCCAGTTGCCTCGGAGTCCGGCAGCTCGAGTCGCAGTCGTCTACGGCGCTACTCCGGGAAACTGAAATGGCTTAACAACGAGTCGAGGTCGAGGTTCGACCGCTGCTTCCTTATAGTTATACGTAGTTACCTTACCCCGGGTTGGACGGATTCGTTTCGAGTAGAAATAACGGCGCGCGTTAGTATCAGTGCTCTACGGAATTACCGGAGGAGAATGGCGAGACGGGGTTCGGGGTTCGGGGCAAGCCGCGGTCTTGCCAATTTGCAAAACCACGCCGCATACGCAAACCGCCAAAAACGAACACAGTATGCTTCCGCGTTACAGAGCTTACCGGCCAGTATAGGCTGACTGAAAATTAATTTACTTCCATGCCACAGCCGGGCAACGCCGCTGTTGCAATTTATTCTATGCATCGTGTGCAGCGTTCTCTCGGACTGAAGAGTTCTCACGGTTGCATCGCAATCTGAATCGCGGGGCTTCTCCATTTTAACCTGTTAATCCGTTACTACGTTTTCGCCTTTCATATTTTCATTATTTCTTGATAGCTTTATTATTATTTTATTTTATTTTTTTTTCTTCTTTCGATTTCACGTTTTCATGTTTAGAGAATCACGTACAATCTTTTTCAGCTGGACTTTTTTGTCTGTGTATGTTTATGTACCTATTTAAGCAATTTTTTTGTCCGACGATGTCTCGACAACGATTTAACGGATTTCAATGATTTTTTGTCTCCATCGACGCGGTTTTTCCAAACTTAAAGCTTTTGATCGGTTCGATACTTTTTCAATTATTTAAATAACAAAATTCCGAAAAATAATATACATAAGATGATATTTTGAGAATGAATGAATGGATTTGAATGAAAATTGCTACCGTTAGATTTTTTGCAAATTCGAAGCATTGGATAGGCTGGGAAAAAAAAACTAAAAACAATTGAATTTTTATTGAATTTTTTTCTCGTTCGATCCCGCAGTGTTACGCATTCGAAATTTTCTTCCATTTCATTATACACGTATTCTATTCTCCTTTGATCGTCGTTCTAATTTCACTTTTGTATTCTATGTTTCAGGTATGGAATATATTTCTAATCGAAGGTGATGACGATGATGATTGTGACGATGCTTACCGTTCTACTTTAAAATATTTTAATAAAAAACGTGAGTTTTTACCTCATAACCTCGTATGTTTATTTATTTAATAATCTTTTTTACTTTTCCATTCTATTCGTTTTTTTTTTTTCTTTATTGCATACCTGATTACAGACTTTCGTCGATTCTCCGCGAAACTGTCCAAATCGCTGGTACGTCGTTTCTTAACATAAACGAAATATCAACTATAAACGACGACAATGAAAGCCGTAAAAAAATAGGCGTTTCTTCTTTTGTATTACAGGTTCCGAGACCAACTGTTATTAACTTCTCAGCGTGCATTACCGACAATGAAACCCGTTATTCATATCGCTGTAGCTGATAAGCCTCAATTAGCATTCGTTCGGCATTCCTTATCGTACCAATTTCGCTTGTAGTTTTCACTCATTTCGTTGATAAAAAACCGTGCTATCATTACCCGTTCATTTGCATATTTATCGCTTGCTAAGTGCACAGGAATTGACCCGTATAATGAATATTACACTTTAAATCGAAAATAAACCGGTATACCCGATATTGTTTATCGCAGTAAATTATAACAAAAAAAAAAAACAAAAACAATAATAATAACAAAACGTTATCTCGCCGTTTTCATTCTTCAGTAACAGCTGCAAAATCGAATCAAAAAGCTTTCAGGTCACCTATACATATATAAACCTTGTGTTAACCACGAATGCGCGTTATCTGGTATTTTGTGTATAATCCCAATCATATTACGTCAGTTTTCATCCAGTGCTGGTATTATCGTACGTTGTGTAATAAAATCTTTTTTCTCTTATTTACTTCATTTTATTATTTTTTTTTTTTTTTTTTTACGCGCGCTCGTTGCGTCCATGCAAATATTGATCGCTAGTGCAGAAACGAACTCGCGTTTATCTCGTCATATCTCGTCATTATAGATAATCAATGTTTTTTTTTTTTTTTTTTTTAATTTAGGCATGAGTTTCATTCAATTACATTTTACGAAAGTGATTCGAGCGAAGATACAGCGGTTGAATTATCACATCTATTTACAGAAACGTTAATCTAACTAATTACATAGAAGTGACGTCGGAGCGTTCCGCTCAAATGCGTTTTATTACAATACACGTATAAACTGATTTACGCGTCACGGACTTCGCGTGTTACGTTTCACAAGATGAAACGCTACGCTCAATTTGTACGCAGATATTATTAGTCGTTATGTCTTGGCGCCGTGTATCAGAGACCGCGTTATCTTACCACGTGCTAATTCTTCCGTTACTATCGCCTAACCGCCGCTTTACGTCGTATATAGTCGATTAATCCCTAACTGTGAGACAGGGCAATTACTCGCAACTTGTGGATTATAGGTATACAAGCGAATAAGAGTGAGAGAGAGAGAGAGAGAAACACTCTCGTTATCGAACGGTGAGACATTTATTCAAACTTAATGTATTTACATAATTCGTCCGAGTATTAAATCAACGAGTTATTAACAAATCGGGTGTCCGCAGCATTGCGGAAACGGTTTGCTGTTGTCCTGATTGACTCTTCCTTTCGGCCCATCCGGTCCGCACAAGATCTGAGGACACCTGGAGCAAAAAATAACAATTGTAGAATAAGAGATAAATCGCTTTTTTTTTATTTCTACAGGTTTCTTGACCCATCGTTTTACTCACCGATGATCCGAAGTTCCCTGACAATTTTTACTTCCTGCGAAAGTATCTGTAAAACAGAAGACAAAAAATATTGCAATTACAAATCGATACGTCGACAGTTTGACGTTATCGAGGAGTTATAATTAAACTGCTCTAGATGGTGGTTACCGGTCAGGGAATTGTCAAAGATTTAAGAATAAAAATATTTCTCACTTAGTCAACGATTTTATGACGATAAAATGCAAAAGAATCAAGCTTTTCCCATGAGAAAAAATCCGAGAACAGTTTTTTTTTTTGTTTTCACGTCACGTGCTTGTTTTGATAAAAAACTAACGGATTTTGACTAACAATTTATTCGCTAGTTTTAATTTCAATTGAGGAAAAATTATAATTTGCTCGTGAAAAGTCAGGGAAGAGTTTTTTCGGATATTTTTGAGTTGAAAGAGATCTAGCGAAAAGTATCGGATATATCTGCCTCTGTGTGTTTTTATACTCACGTTGAGCTTCGATTTCGGAGTAGATTGCGAAGAGCGCCAAGACGGCGAAAAGAACGGTGGCGAACAGCTTCATAACGACAGTTCTTTGCGGTAGGTTTGTGTCGTTGCAACTGCACTTCTGCTTCTGCTTTACTAACAGCTTTCCGAACCCGTATTTATACCCAGCGACAATCGCGACCTTATCTTCGTCTCGCAACATTAGCACAGTCAATTGAAACTATGCATCGGTGTGCGTCTCGTAAAGTTACGGTAATCACGTATGCATACGAGTTGAAAATACCGTGTGTCAGTCAGTCAGTTCAGTCGGGGATTCACTATCTTTCCTCGATTCTTAATGCGATTCAGAGAACAAGCGTGTTACGTCGTATGTTTTATACGTGCCTTCCATGTTCGTTGCAAGTATATTTATTGCTGACGTATTCGCGCAGACTAGTTTTTTAATAAGTTTGAAACCACGTTGTACTAATTAGTGTTTGTAATGGACAGATATTTTACTATTTACATAAGCGGAATGGGTTTTTGAGGATTCGATGTTTAACGAGTATATGAATTTAATAGGAAATTTCATGGAAAATGTATAAAGTACATAATACGTGACGCGTTTTCTGTGGATAATTGATGCCGACCTGATATTAGTTCGGATCTAACTGGCCCTAGATTTTTTCAAACACGTGGCATGCGGGCCCCGTTGAAGGACGCAAAGAGGCAAGACGGAGGGTAATTTTCGTTCCTATTTGTTCGCATATTTCTGGGGGATGAGAGACACTCTCGTCTTCTTTCCATAAAGAGTCTTCAATCATCGTTCCTGCAATTTTCTACCCAGCTCGTCGATGACTGCGAATTTCTCTTTCTCGAAACATCGTAAGTCGACGATACACGGTTCTCTGCTCTTTCTCGAGTCACTCGCTGCTTCCGCCATCCAGACGTCGAAACCAGAAGCCCTTGGGCCCTCCAAGGCGCCAGTGGGCCCGAAGACGAACGTCTACAGCAATCAACAACAATGTATTGTTACCAAACTTTGACCAAGCGATCATGTATTTCTCTTACGTTTCCTCATAAAAATTTTTCCACTTTCCATTTGTTTCTTTCTTTCTCTCTCTCTCTCTCTCTTTCTCTCTCTCTTTCTCTCTCTTATCTCGGCGCGTCTGCCTTGTCTTTTCCACCCCGACGTTTAAGTGAAAACAGCGAAGAGGCGCTGGTTAAGAAACCTGAACACCCGGCAGCGAGGTACTTATACTACACCTTTGCACAACGACTGGGGGGGGGATGGAAATTGCACGATTTCTCGAGGTTTTACCCTGCAAGCCTGCAGGGACAACGTTTAACGCAAAGTCGCTAACAAGGTAGACCTGTACGTATAACGCAGACAGTTACGCCCTGAACCACCTTCCGCGGTTTCGCATGACGGGAAGGGCGAAAGAGGAGAGCCTCGGTCACAGTTAGCCTTAACGATAATTATCCCCGGCACCCAGAGCGGTACCTACAACGTTTAGATCCTACCCCCGGATAGGCGAGCCGTGATAACCATGGACTGCGGTAATGGCATTCGGCTATTTATCATGCATACTCGCGCGTGTTCGCCTAAGCGCAAATTGATTGCGGGTAAAATTCGATGGCGAAAATCGATCGCTCTCTGTAGGGAGGGAGAAAAAAAAAAATAAATAAATAAAAAACAAGAACCGACACTTCCACCCTTCTCTCGAAAACTCGGTTTTTTTTTTTTTCTTTTTTAGAAACGTCCCTTCTCTCGCCATTCTATTGAAAAGACCGCGTAGCGCAGGAAGCGGGAATCCAGTTCCGGTTTGTCGCTGCAATGTTACAGGCAAAACGCGTCGTCGCTCTCGCTCGTTTTCCCCCTTCTTTCATCCAGCCTCCCCCTTCTGTGTTCCCTCTCTTTTTGCCCCCCTCTTCCCTCGATCCTCTCTCTCTCTCTCTCTGACTTCACGTCGCACCGTGAAACGAAGCACACACGCTCTGAGCCAGGCAGGGTGTATGAAACATTGACCAACACTAGCAGACACGTGGCGTCGGTGAACAATTCACACAGGCATTCGCACACTCGTATGCCAGCCTCAAGTAACGGACGGGCGAAGGTCTCTTTGCACAGACGAGGCTCGCCTCCGTAAGTCCTCTAGCCGGCAACCTCGTCGGCGAAGAGTGTAGAGGTAGGACCCGGTGCTCGCCTTCCACGGGCACCAAGAGAACACAGTACCACCGACTATCCGCGACGCTGCGCTACGCGGTCCGTCTCGTCTCCTTTTCTCATGGCGCGTCGTTTCGTTCGGGCGATGTGTGTATTCCATTCTCGATTTAGTACTTACCAGTCATCCGTAATCCTCGATTAGTCGACGATAGGAGACGAATGAACGTTGTCGCGGTTGTTGTGTGTTGGTGCAGCGTACTTTTTAAGGAAGGTTGAATTTGTCGTACGAAATGCGTAGGTGAGAAGTGTACCCGTGTTCTTGACGGTGAGAGAAGAGAGAAGAGAGAAGAGAGAAGAGAGAAGAGAGTTTTCTTTAAAACGTCGTCGTACTCTCGGTGAATTTTCACGTCAAATTAAATCCGACGCTCTCTTTCAGGATATACAACGTCCGCGATTTTCAAGTGTCGCCGTCGCGAGTTTACCAGTGAGAGACTAGAAGTGCCAGTTTTCAGGCCCAGTGCACCCGGTACCAGTTTTCCAGTTCACGATGCGTCGAGTGCAGTTTTCATGTCGCGAGAAAAATTTCCCGCCAAAATTATTTAGCTCAGCTTTACGCTGAGTCGGTGATGTGATAAATAAGTTGCGACGTGTCAGGATCAACGTTTCTCCGTACGCGTGTGATGTGAAAATAATCAATTTCATTAAAAAAAAAAATAAAAGAAAAGAAAACGTAACCGTACGTGATGCCAGATTTTTCAGAAAAGTCAAAGGTTTGTGTATATACGAAACGTCGAAAAGTTATACCTGTGCAGAGAATGACACGAGGCCAATTGTATACACGTAACGTAATATTATTCCCGAGGACTATCTGTTATACATATATCTATTATTTTACGCTCAATTTCTCTTCTCGGTCACAGGTATACAGTATACGTGACTATGTGTGCGTTTGTTGCCCACGTGGTTTCCCCCTGGCGTGAAGTGAATGAAGGTGAACGTATTTATACGTGAGCTAACATGCAACGCGATAATAACCGGTACACTGTTCCATAGGAAAAAGAGAAACACGACGATTTAACAACGAGTTCTTGTCTTTTTTGCAATGTCGTTCCGCTCACGATTAGCGGTCGTTCTTCTCAGTTTGTAGCTGGGACGTTTTTTTTTTTATTTTCATTGCAATGTTTACCATTATATTTCATGTATATACAAATGTTACGCACTGTAAATCTCAGCCCACGTTTGACACATCCGTTAAAAAGAAAAATTGAATCGACGAATGAATAAATAAATAGATGAAGATTAGAAACGATCAAGTGCAGCTGCGATTCTCCGTATCGGGTAAGAGGGTTTCAGAAACTCTTACGCAAACTTGCGCAGGCTGACTTGTTCCACTAATAGAATAAAAACCTACAAACTCTCAAGGACTCTCATTCGGGATCCGTAGCTTAGCGAAAAGACTCCAGCTTCCCCCAATTGGTTTCAGCTCAGAACTGAAAGAACAATCGTTAACACTACTATTAGACCTATTCTTCTTCTTCTTCTTCTTCTTCTTCTTCTTCTTCTTCTTCTTCTTCTTCGACCTACTGAAATTTTCTAATCAAGAATCTCTCGATCCCTAGAACGTTGGGCAACGGTTTGATACTGGCAGGTCATCAATTGATGAAGCCAAACTTCATTAACGATACACAGTTTACGTCACTCTGTTGGAGCATGCGTGCACGTGTGTATATGTGCGTGTGGGTGCGGTGGGTTACAACAACTCGGTAGTAAACAACTCAACATTGCCATGCAGTGTCTCCCAGTAAGGCAGCGAGCCTTTCGATATCCACTGTTAGCCAGAGGAGTGGCATCAGGGTCAGTCCTGAGCGCATTCAACCGCGTTTCCTTCCTCTGGGATGTCGTAACTGGCGCAAACGCCGAACCTGAGTCGAAGCGACAAACATCCCTGCACCATTTCGCAGTTACGTAAACTATGAATTTATAAGTTTAGACATTCGGCCAAGACTCGTTCCGGAATTGGAGCATCCGTACACGCTCTGTCCTCAAGATTAGAAAGAAGGTCGAAGGATTCGTTAATCGATCAATAAGTCCAAGTAACGGCGCAACCGTGGTTGTTTACACTTCAGCTTCCGATACAACGTAGCGCCTGCGGCACTTTGAGGCAAAACAACTTTTCCTCTCGAACAGCCATGCTAAACGATGTGGTCGTCAACGCGATATGATCATCATCACCTGCACCAAGCACGTTGGTTATTATACGGCCAGCGAACTCCTCTGATCGGCTAATTCAAGCGAGTCTAATTATCGACTGGGTGGATGAGGGAGGCTCGATGCATCCGACGTCGGCATCGCGGTTCGAACGTACGCAGCAGACGGAATTGTTTCCCTCAATTGTTAACCTCTTTTCTTCCAATTTCGTTGCCGTCTCTCCGACACGTGCGACTCTCGCATTGTCCTCCACGGTGTAATGACGCCTCGTTAACAAACAGCCTCCCTTTCATCTTCACGCCGCGCCTCTCCGGGGTTAAACCAGACACGTTATGCTGAAAAGGGTTCTTGTTTTCGCCGTTGCTTGTGACTAAAATCCAGCCGACATAGTTTGAGATCGATAGGATTTGACTACGATTGCAAAGAGAATTCTCACCGACGATGAGATATTGGCAATTGTCGAAGGAGATATAATACATGTACCTTGTGTATATGAATTATTCATTCGTGATGGAGAAATAAAACGAGCCCGTGCTCCCTTACATTTTTTTTGTTTTTTTTTCTTCTTGGCTAACCCTATTTTTCTTTCTTGTTTTGTCGTCGAACGATGGCCTGGAGCACCAGCCAGGACCCTCGAGGACTACATTTGCATCCTTCGAAGGTTCCTTTACCTCAGAGATTGCGTCGGTACTTCGGGGTCAAGCTACTTCGATGTATCTCGTATTTTAAACCCTCGTACCCACCGTGTAGTAATTCAAGTACCTAGACGAGCGAATATGTGAAATGAAACGGAGCGAATGTATGTGTAATAAATATCTGGAAACAGTTGAAATGTGAAGAACACAATAACGCGATTAATTCGGCATATGTGTAGGTTTTCATTAGTTAGCATCCCTGGTTGCTTTAGAGAAAAACTGGAGCTGAAGAATTCGTCTTAAATTTGCATAAACGTGATTCTTTAACTTTATGTTAGTGAATAAAACAGCAGCGTAAAAAACTCGGGTCACCGTTTGCTGGATAGAGTGAATAACCGATCCCGAGTTACGGAATTCTTTTATCCTCCGAAATGTGGGTATCTTCGCTGCGAGTTAGCCTCGACGTTTCAACTGCGGGAGTAAAAAAAGGAAGAAAAAGTAAAGTTGTTTGACAAAGAGCCGTATACTCTGTATTTTTAACTCTCAAAAACCGAGTGGTTACCCTACAATCGCCGACGGTAATAATCCCATGAGAAATCACAGCTTGTCAACTTTTACTCGCCGGTCCGCTGCGCCGACCCTGAGTGGCTACGTCAGATCCGTTAACCAAACGAATTCGTAATGCCTTTTGCAATTGGATACAGAGCCCAGCCTCTGAAGCAGGGCTTGGATTGTCCGCGGTACTTTACCAGCTGTAACAACATTCTACAACAAATAACCACGATTTCCGTCTATAAATGTAGGTACATACGTATATTGACATTTTCACGCTACGGCGAATCGGTCTCGTTCTCTTTAGCACCGCTGAAGGTATAAACAACCGTTTTGAATAGGCGACAGGAAACTTTGACGCATGTGGCGATCGCAACGCTGGTTTGTATAATTATATTCAGTCTGTTCTATTATGGCAAAATAAGGCCAATAGTCGATAGAGTATCGTTGAGTTGAATATGACAATGATGTTGTCACTCTCATTGTTGCAGGTGTGTAGAAAATAGACAATGACGAAACAGCTAACGAAGAATCTGGCTTTGGAGTAACCGCACAGACATTGAATCTCATCCAATCGTAGGATGTTCCAAATTAACGCATCTAGGTCACGGTCCGTGCCTTTCGGACCATTCGCAGTGTTGCCTACGTCGTTTCGGCTTTTCCGTTATCCGTTTTCACTCTGCGGTTTCGAGTTTCCAGTTCACGGTTCCCGACACACTTCGACGTGTTCGCGTCTCTAGACCATGCCCAAGCATTGTCTTTTAACCCTATTGCTTGAAAGTCATTGCGTCACGCGAACTTTCGCGTTAGCATGCCTTCGACGCGTGTTGCGTTACATTTTACGTGCGTGTGTGCGACGGAATCGCGTCGGTTGCTCCTGCGGGAGAACAAGTTGCGTATCAACCTGTGTGGCAGACTCCCTGTCCAGAGACCCGCGAGCCATTGTTACTAAACTAAGGGATTTCACGATTTATTGCCTCGATTCGTTCCTGCGAGTTCCGCCCACCCGCATGCTGCTCGCGGCGCTGAAACTGCGTCGCACTTCCGCTTCGGATTCATTCGTCGTTTGACTTTGGTCTCAGAACAGGAATAATTGTGAATATTTTAGTCTGACATACTTTTTCACGGGTTTTCCGCGTTCCTGAGAGTCGTATTAGTCTGGAACGGATCATACGTATCGATTGTTGAATTTTAAATTTTTTGCTCGAAAAAGTAAGGCTAACTCGTTTGGAATTTTCGTGAAAATTTGGACAAATTTGTATGATACTGGAAAAAAATCTTTGATAAACTATAACGACGTAATTTTGCGAGCGTAAACGATTGTGCGCGGTCCGGATACACTAGAAGCAACGAATCGACAGTTACAGCCAAAATATATGAAACTTACTTAGTATTTTTTCAGAACTTCGTCCTGTGCTGTTCTACATGTCTATTTTGCAATTCTGAAGAAACGATCAGCCTTCACAAATCACAAGAACAGCAAGGTTCAACCTATGAACAACAGACACAAAAACACGTTCTCTATACATGAAGTTTTCAACGGAATTTTGACGAAGTGGGGCAGTGAAAGCACATATTCATGGCTCAAAGTTTCAATTTATTTATTATGCCCTTATTCTAGTACAAGTGTTCGGGTGTCAGTGTGTTGTGATTTGATAAACTGACAAATAGATTTATAGTGGAAAACAAGGAGGGATGCACGGATGTGATTGATAGTTGCATAAAAAGTCTGATTATTGAATGAAAGAAATAGTGTTCAGTATGAATTGTCTTGAGCAGGAAATGAAAGATACTACGGTGGAAAGTTGTTATCATATTTTACATATGTAGCTTGAGATTCAGTCTGTGTACAGGTGCGACAACACCTCTGCAGGATATGATATATGATGCATGATATTTCATTGTCACTAATTTTTGTAACCCAAACCAAAATAATTACAACAATCTCATTAACCGCATTTCCTTTGAATTTCCTGAACTCTTAACCGTTAGCTATTCCAGATCTATTTTTTCACTCAGCAGGGTCCAATGGGTCAGGCATGCATCGTACAGATCAATTCACAGGGAAGACATTTTTTAATCAACGATAAGTGAGGCTAACCCATTTCAATTTTGCGTAAAAAGTTGACCATCTTCAGTAATGCAGGGATGGAGTCTCCGATGCACTACTTCTCTCCTGTTAATTCCACGCATTCACCTACATTTTCTGAGTTCCTGTGAGTTCAATTAGTCAGGAAAAGGTCGTACAGATCGAATCTGAGACCCAAAATTTTGGTCAAAAAATGAAGGAAACGTGAGGCTAACCCCTTTGCATTTTTGGCGAAAATTTTCGCGATTTTAAAAAGTGCTGGAATAAATTAATTGTGGCACTATTCCGACGTAATTTTGCGAGAGAAATCGATTGGGCGCAGTCCTAATATGCTGCGATCAACGCATCAGAAGTTAGAGCCAAAAAACGAGAACCTGTGTTTTCGACATTTTTCAGCAGGTGCTTTTTCCTTCGTAACTTCTCTCCTGTTGATCCCACGCTCTTTCCGCTGCGTTTCCTGAGTTCCTGGGGGTCCAGTTAGTCAGGTGAGAGTCATACGAAACGAATCTGAGACGAAAAATTTTTGGTCGAAAAATGAAGAAAAAGTAAGGCTAACCCCTTTGCATTTTTGGCGAAAATTTTCGCGATTTTGAAAGGTGCTGGAATAAATTAATTGTGGCACTATTCCGACGTAATTTTGCGAGAGAAATCGATTGGGCGCAGTTCCAATACGCTGCGATCAACGCATCAAAAGTTAGAGCCAAAAAACGAGAACCTGTGTTTTCGACATTTTTCAGCAGGTGCTTTTTCCTTCGTAACTTCTCTCCTGTTGATCCCACGCTCTTTCCGCTGCGTTTCCTGAGTTCCTGGGGGTCCAATTAGTCAGGCGAGAGTCATACGAAACGAATCTGAGACGAAAAATTTTTGGTCGAAAAATGAAGAAAAAGTAAGGCTAACCCCTTTGCATTTTTGGCGAAAATTTTCGCGATTTTGAAAAGTGCTGGAATAAATTAATTGTGGCACTATTCCGACGTAATTTTGCGAGAGAAATCGATTGGGCGCAGTTCCAATACGCTGCGATCAACGCATCAAAAGTTAGAGCCAAAAAACGAGAACCTGTGTTTTCGACATTTTTCAGCAGGTGCTTTTTCCTTCGTAACTTCTCTCCTGTTGATCCCACGCTCTTTCCGCTGCGTTTCCTGAGTTCCTGGGGGTCCAGTTAGTCAGGTGAGAGTCATACGAAACGAATCTGAGACGAAAAATTTTTGGTCGAAAAATGAAGAAAAAGTAAGGCTAACCCCTTTGCATTTTTGGCGAAAATTTTCGCGATTTTGAAAAGTGCTGGAATAAATTAATTGTGGCACTATTCCGACGTAATTTTGCGAGAGAAATCGATTGGGCGCAGTCCCAATACGCTGCGATCAACGCATCAAAAGTTAGAGCCAAAAAACGAGAACCTGTGTTTTCGACATTTTTCAGCAGGTGCTTTTTCCTTCGTAACTTCTCTCCTGTTGATCCCACGCTCTTTCCGCTGCGTTTCCTGAGTTCCTGGGGGTCCAATTAGTCAGGCGAGAGTCATACGAAACGAATCTGAGACGAAAAATTTTTGGTCGAAAAATGAAGAAAAAGTAAGGCTAACCCCTTTGCATTTTTGGCGAAAATTTTTGCGATTTTGAAAAGTGCTGGAATAAATTAATTGTGGCACTATTCCGACGTAATTTTGCGAGAGAAATCGATTGGGCGCAGTTCCAATACGCTGCGATCAACGCATCAAAAGTTAGAGCCAAAAAACGAGAACCTGTGTTTTCGACATTTTTCAGCAGGTGCTTTTTCCTTCGTAACTTCTCTCCTGTTGATCCCACGCTCTTTCCGCTGCGTTTCCTGAGTTCCTGGGGGTCCAATTAGTCAGGCGAGAGTCATACGAAACGAATCTGAGACGAAAAATTTTTGGTCGAAAAATGAAGAAAAAGTAAGGCTAACCCCTTTGCATTTTTGGCGAAAATTTTCGCGATTTTGAAAAGTGCTGGAATAAATTAATTGTGGCACTATTCCGACGTAATTTTGCGAGAGAAATCGATTGGGCGCAGTTCCAATACGCTGCGATCAACGCATCAAAAGTTAGAGCCAAAAAACGAGAACCTGTGTTTTCGACATTTTTCAGCAGGTGCTTTTTCCTTCGTAACTTCTCTCCTGTTGATCCCACGCTCTTTCCGCTGCGTTTCCTGAGTTCCTGGGGGTCCAATTAGTCAGGTGAGAGTCATACGAAACGAATCTGAGACGAAAAATTTTTGGTCGAAAAATGAAGAAAAAGTAAGGCTAACCCCTTTGCATTTTTGGCGAAAATTTTCGCGATTTTGAAAAGTGCTGGAATAAATTAATTGTGGCACTATTCCGACGTAATTTTGCGAGAGAAATCGATTGGGCGCAGTTCCAATACGCTGCGATCAACGCATCAAAAGTTAGAGCCAAAAAACGAGAACCTGTGTTTTCGACATTTTTCAGCAGGTGCTTTTTCCTTCGTAACTTCTCTCCTGTTGATCCCACGCTCTTTCCGCTGCGTTTCCTGAGTTCCTGGGGGTCCAGTTAGTCAGGTGAGAGTCATACGAAACGAATCTGAGACGAAAAATTTTTGGTCGAAAAATGAAGAAAAAGTAAGGCTAACCCCTTTGCATTTTTGGCGAAAATTTTCGCGATTTTGAAAAGTGCTGGAATAAATTAATTGTGGCACTATTCCGACGTAATTTTGCGAGAGAAATCGATTGGGCGCAGTTCCAATACGCTGCGATCAACGCATCAAAAGTTAGAGCCAAAAAACGAGAACCTGTGTTTTCGACATTTTTCAGCAGGTGCTTTTTCCTTCGTAACTTCTCTCCTGTTGATCCCACGCTCTTTCCGCTGCGTTTCCTGAGTTCCTGGGGGTCCAGTTAGTCAGGTGAGAGTCATACGAAACGAATCTGAGACGAAAAATTTTTGGTCGAAAAATGAAGAAAAAGTAAGGCTAACCCCTTTGCATTTTTGGCGAAAATTTTCGCGATTTTGAAAAGTGCTGGAATAAATTAATTGTGGCACTATTCCGACGTAATTTTGCGAGAGAAATCGATTGGGCGCAGTTCCAATACGCTGCGATCAACGCATCAAAAGTTAGAGCCAAAAAACGAGAACCTGTGTTTTCGACATTTTTCAGCAGGTGCTTTTTCCTTCGTAACTTCTCTCCTGTTGATCCCACGCTCTTTCCGCTGCGTTTCCTGAGTTCCTGGGGGTCCAATTAGTCAGGCGAGAGTCATACGAAACGAATCTGAGACGAAAAATTTTTGGTCGAAAAATGAAGAAAAAGTAAGGCTAACCCCTTTGCATTTTTGGCGAAAATTTTCGCGATTTTGAAAAGTGCTGGAATAAATTAATTGTGGCACTATTCCGACGTAATTTTGCGAGAGAAATCGATTGGGCGCAGTTCCAATACGCTGCGATCAACGCATCAAAAGTTAGAGCCAAAAAACGAGAACCTGTGTTTTCGACATTTTTCAGCAGGTGCTTTTTCCTTCGTAACTTCTCTCCTGTTGATCCCACGCTCTTTCCGCTGCGTTTCCTGAGTTCCTGGGGGTCCAGTTAGTCAGGTGAGAGTCATACGAAACGAATCTGAGACGAAAAATTTTTGGTCGAAAAATGAAGAAAAAGTAAGGCTAACCCCTTTGCATTTTTGGCGAAAATTTTCGCGATTTTGAAAAGTGCTGGAATAAATTAATTGTGGCACTATTCCGACGTAATTTTGCGAGAGAAATCGATTGGGCTCAGTCCCAATACGCTGCGATCAACGCATCAAAAGTTAGAGCCAAAAAACGAGAACCTGTGTTTTCGACATTTTTCAGCAGGTGCTTTTTCCTTCGTAACTTCTCTCCTGTTGATCCCACGCTCTTTCCGCTGCGTTTCCTGAGTTCCTGGGGGTCCAGTTAGTCAGGTGAGAGTCATACGAAACGAATCTGAGACGAAAAATTTTTGGTCGAAAAATGAAGAAAAAGTAAGGCTAACCCCTTTGCATTTTTGGCGAAAATTTTCGCGATTTTAAAAAGTGCTGGAATAAATTAATTGTGGCACTATTCCGACGTAATTTTGCGAGAGAAATCGATTGGGCGCAGTCCCAATACGCTGCGATCAACGCATCAAAAGTTAGAGCCAAAAAACGAGAACCTGTGTTTTCGACATTTTTCAGCAGGTGCTTTTTCCTTCGTAACTTCTCTCCTGTTGATCCCACGCTCTTTCCGCTGCGTTTCCTGAGTTCCTGGGGGTCCAGTTAGTCAGGTGAGAGTCATACGAAACGAATCTGAGACGAAAAATTTTTGGTCGAAAAATGAAGAAAAAGTAAGGCTAACCCCTTTGCATTTTTGGCGAAAATTTTCGCGATTTTGAAAAGTGCTGGAATAAATTAATTGTGGCACTATTCCGACGTAATTTTGCGAGAGAAATCGATTGGGCGCAGTCCCAATACGCTGCGATCAACGCATCAAAAGTTAGAGCCAAAAAACGAGAACCTGTGTTTTCGACATTTTTCAGCAGGTGCTTTTTCCTTCGTAACTTCTCTCCTGTTGATCCCACGCTCTTTCCGCTGCGTTTCCTGAGTTCCTGGGGGTCCAGTTAGTCAGGTGAGAGTCATACGAAACGAATCTGAGACGAAAAATTTTTGGTCGAAAAATGAAGAAAAAGTAAGGCTAACCCCTTTGCATTTTTGACGAAAATTTTCGCGATTTTGAAAAGTGCTGGAATAAATTAATTGTGGCACTATTCCGACGTAATTTTGCGAGAGAAATCGATTGGGCGCAGTTCCAATACGCTGCGATCAACGCATCAAAAGTTAGAGCCAAAAAACGAGAACCTGTGTTTTCGACATTTTTCAGCAGGTGCTTTTTCCTTCGTAACTTCTCTCCTGTTGATCCCACGCTCTTTCCGCTGCGTTTCCTGAGTTCCTGGGGGTCCAATTAGTCAGGCGAGAGTCATACGAAACGAATCTGAGACGAAAAATTTTTGGTCGAAAAATGAAGAAAAAGTAAGGCTAACCCCTTTGCATTTTTGGCGAAAATTTTCGCGATTTTGAAAAGTGCTGGAATAAATTAATTGTGGCACTATTCCGACGTAATTTTGCGAGAGAAATCGATTGGGCGCAGTTCCAATACGCTGCGATCAACGCATCAAAAGTTAGAGCCAAAAAACGAGAACCTGTGTTTTCGACATTTTTCAGCAGGTGCTTTTTCCTTCGTAACTTCTCTCCTGTTGATCCCACGCTCTTTCCGCTGCGTTTCCTGAGTTCCTGGGGGTCCAATTAGTCAGGCGAGAGTCATACGAAACGAATCTGAGACGAAAAATTTTTGGTCGAAAAATGAAGAAAAAGTAAGGCTAACCCCTTTGCATTTTTGGCGAAAATTTTCGCGATTTTGAAAAGTGCTGGAATAAATTAATTGTGGCACTATTCCGACGTAATTTTGCGAGAGAAATCGATTGGGCGCAGTTCCAATACGCTGCGATCAACGCATCAAAAGTTAGAGCCAAAAAACGAGAACCTGTGTTTTCGACATTTTTCAGCAGGTGCTTTTTCCTTCGTAACTTCTCTCCTGTTGATCCCACGCTCTTTCCGCTGCGTTTCCTGAGTTCCTGGGGGTCCAGTTAGTCAGGTGAGAGTCATACGAAACGAATCTGAGACGAAAAATTTTTGGTCGAAAAATGAAGAAAAAGTAAGGCTAACCCCTTTGCATTTTTGGCGAAAATTTTCGCGATTTTGAAAAGTGCTGGAATAAATTAATTGTGGCACTATTCCGACGTAATTTTGCGAGAGAAATCGATTGGGCGCAGTTCCAATACGCTGCGATCAACGCATCAAAAGTTAGAGCCAAAAAACGAGAACCTGTGTTTTCGACATTTTTCAGCAGGTGCTTTTTCCTTCGTAACTTCTCTCCTGTTGATCCCACGCTCTTTCCGCTGCGTTTCCTGAGTTCCTGGGGGTCCAGTTAGTCAGGTGAGAGTCATACGAAACGAATCTGAGACGAAAAATTTTTGGTCGAAAAATGAAGAAAAAGTAAGGCTAACCCCTTTGCATTTTTGGCGAAAATTTTCGCGATTTTGAAAAGTGCTGGAATAAATTAATTGTGGCACTATTCCGACGTAATTTTGCGAGAGAAATCGATTGGGCGCAGTTCCAATACGCTGCGATCAACGCATCAAAAGTTAGAGCCAAAAAACGAGAACCTGTGTTTTCGACATTTTTCAGCAGGTGCTTTTTCCTTCGTAACTTCTCTCCTGTTGATCCCACGCTCTTTCCGCTGCGTTTCCTGAGTTCCTGGGGGTCCAATTAGTCAGGCGAGAGTCATACGAAACGAATCTGAGACGAAAAATTTTTGGTCGAAAAATGAAGAAAAAGTAAGGCTAACCCCTTTGCATTTTTGGCGAAAATTTTCGCGATTTTGAAAAGTGCTGGAATAAATTAATTGTGGCACTATTCCGACGTAATTTTGCGAGAGAAATCGATTGGGCGCAGTTCCAATACGCTGCGATCAACGCATCAAAAGTTAGAGCCAAAAAACGAGAACCTGTGTTTTCGACATTTTTCAGCAGGTGCTTTTTCCTTCGTAACTTCTCTCCTGTTGATCCCACGCTCTTTCCGCTGCGTTTCCTGAGTTCCTGGGGGTCCAGTTAGTCAGGTGAGAGTCATACGAAACGAATCTGAGACGAAAAATTTTTGGTCGAAAAATGAAGAAAAAGTAAGGCTAACCCCTTTGCATTTTTGGCGAAAATTTTCGCGATTTTGAAAAGTGCTGGAATAAATTAATTGTGGCACTATTCCGACGTAATTTTGCGAGAGAAATCGATTGGGCGCAGTCCTAATATGCTGCGATCAACGCATCAAAAGTTAGAGCCAAAAAACGAGAACCTGTGTTTTCGACATTTTTCAGCAGGTGCTTTTTCCTTCGTAACTTCTCTCCTGTTGATCCCACGCTCTTTCCGCTGCGTTTCCTGAGTTCCTGGAGGTCCAGTTAGTCAGGTGAGAGTCATACGAAACGAATCTGAGACGAAAAATTTTTGGTCGAAAAATGAAGAAAAAGTAAGGCTAACCCCTTTGCATTTTTGGCGAAAATTTTCGCGATTTTGAAAAGTGCTGGAATAAATTAATTGTGGCACTATTCCGACGTAATTTTGCGAGAGAAATCGATTGGGCGCAGTTCCAATACGCTGCGATCAACGCATCAAAAGTTAGAGCCAAAAAACGAGAACCTGTGTTTTCGACATTTTTCAGCAGGTGCTTTTTCCTTCGTAACTTCTCTCCTGTTGATCCCACGCTCTTTCCGCTGCGTTTCCTGAGTTCCTGGGGGTCCAGTTAGTCAGGTGAGAGTCATACGAAACGAATCTGAGACGAAAAATTTTTGGTCGAAAAATGAAGAAAAAGTAAGGCTAACCCCTTTGCATTTTTGGCGAAAATTTTCGCGATTTTGAAAAGTGCTGGAATAAATTAATTGTGGCACTATTCCGACGTAATTTTGCGAGAGAAATCGATTGGGCTCAGTCCCAATACGCTGCGATCAACGCATCAAAAGTTAGAGCCAAAAAACGAGAACCTGTGTTTTCGACATTTTTCAGCAGGTGCTTTTTCCTTCGTAACTTCTCTCCTGTTGATCCCACGCTCTTTCCGCTGCGTTTCCTGAGTTCCTGGGGGTCCAGTTAGTCAGGTGAGAGTCATACGAAACGAATCTGAGACGAAAAATTTTTGGTCGAAAAATGAAGAAAAAGTAAGGCTAACCCCTTTGCATTTTTGGCGAAAATTTTCGCGATTTTGAAAAGTGCTGGAATAAATTAATTGTGGCACTATTCCGACGTAATTTTGCGAGAGAAATCGATTGGGCGCAGTTCCAATACGCTGCGATCAACGCATCAAAAGTTAGAGCCAAAAAACGAGAACCTGTGTTTTCGACATTTTTCAGCAGGTGCTTTTTCCTTCGTAACTTCTCTCCTGTTGATCCCACGCTCTTTCCGCTGCGTTTCCTGAGTTCCTGGGGGTCCAATTAGTCAGGTGAGAGTCATACGAAACGAATCTGAGACGAAAAATTTTTGGTCGAAAAATGAAGAAAAAGTAAGGCTAACCCCTTTGCATTTTTGGCGAAAATTTTCGCGATTTTGAAAAGTGCTGGAATAAATTAATTGTGGCACTATTCCGACGTAATTTTGCGAGAGAAATCGATTGGGCTCAGTCCCAATACGCTGCGATCAACGCATCAAAAGTTAGAGCCAAAAAACGAGAACCTGTGTTTTCGACATTTTTCAGCAGGTGCTTTTTCCTTCGTAACTTCTCTCCTGTTGATCCCACGCTCTTTCCGCTGCGTTTCCTGAGTTCCTGGGGGTCCAGTTAGTCAGGTGAGAGTCATACGAAACGAATCTGAGACGAAAAATTTTTGGTCGAAAAATGAAGAAAAAGTAAGGCTAACCCCTTTGCATTTTTGGCGAAAATTTTCGCGATTTTGAAAAGTGCTGGAATAAATTAATTGTGGCACTATTCCGACGTAATTTTGCGAGAGAAATCGATTGGGCGCAGTTCCAATACGCTGCGATCAACGCATCAAAAGTTAGAGCCAAAAAACGAGAACCTGTGTTTTCGACATTTTTCAGCAGGTGCTTTTTCCTTCGTAACTTCTCTCCTGTTGATCCCACGCTCTTTCCGCTGCGTTTCCTGAGTTCCTGGGGGTCCAATTAGTCAGGTGAGAGTCATACGAAACGAATCTGAGACGAAAAATTTTTGGTCGAAAAATGAAGAAAAAGTAAGGCTAACCCCTTTGCATTTTTGGCGAAAATTTTCGCGATTTTGAAAAGTGCTGGAATAAATTAATTGTGGCACTATTCCGACGTAATTTTGCGAGAGAAATCGATTGGGCTCAGTCCCAATACGCTGCGATCAACGCATCAAAAGTTAGAGCCAAAAAACGAGAACCTGTGTTTTCGACATTTTTCAGCAGGTGCTTTTTCCTTCGTAACTTCTCTCCTGTTGATCCCACGCTCTTTCCGCTGCGTTTCCTGAGTTCCTGGGGGTCCAGTTAGTCAGGTGAGAGTCATACGAAACGAATCTGAGACGAAAAATTTTTGGTCGAAAAATGAAGAAAAAGTAAGGCTAACCCCTTTGCATTTTTGACGAAAATTTTCGCGATTTTGAAAAGTGCTGGAATAAATTAATTGTGGCACTATTCCGACGTAATTTTGCGAGAGAAATCGATTGGGCGCAGTTCCAATACGCTGCGATCAACGCATCAAAAGTTAGAGCCAAAAAACGAGAACCTGTGTTTTCGACATTTTTCAGCAGGTGCTTTTTCCTTCGTAACTTCTCTCCTGTTGATCCCACGCTCTTTCCGCTGCGTTTCCTGAGTTCCTGGGGGTCCAATTAGTCAGGCGAGAGTCATACGAAACGAATCTGAGACGAAAAATTTTTGGTCGAAAAATGAAGAAAAAGTAAGGCTAACCCCTTTGCATTTTTGGCGAAAATTTTCGCGATTTTGAAAAGTGCCGGAATAAATTAATTGTGGCACTATTCCGACGTAATTTTGCGAGAGAAATCGATTGGGCGCAGTTCCAATACGCTGCGATCAACGCATCAAAAGTTAGAGCCAAAAAACGAGAACCTGTGTTTTCGACATTTTTCAGCAGGTGCTTTTTCCTTCGTAACTTCTCTCCTGTTGATCCCACGCTCTTTCCGCTGCGTTTCCTGAGTTCCTGGGGGTCCAGTTAGTCAGGTGAGAGTCATACGAAACGAATCTGAGACGAAAAATTTTTGGTCGAAAAATGAAGAAAAAGTAAGGCTAACCCCTTTGCATTTTTGGCGAAAATTTTCGCGATTTTGAAAAGTGCTGGAATAAATTAATTGTGGCACTATTCCGACGTAATTTTGCGAGAGAAATCGATTGGGCGCAGTTCCAATACGCTGCGATCAACGCATCAAAAGTTAGAGCCAAAAAACGAGAACCTGTGTTTTCGACATTTTTCAGCAGGTGCTTTTTCCTTCGTAACTTCTCTCCTGTTGATCCCACGCTCTTTCCGCTGCGTTTCCTGAGTTCCTGGGGGTCCAATTAGTCAGGTGAGAGTCATACGAAACGAATCTGAGACGAAAAATTTTTGGTCGAAAAATGAAGAAAAAGTAAGGCTAACCCCTTTGCATTTTTGGCGAAAATTTTCGCGATTTTGAAAAGTGCTGGAATAAATTAATTGTGGCACTATTCCGACGTAATTTTGCGAGAGAAATCGATTGGGCGCAGTCCTAATATGCTGCGATCAACGCATCAAAAGTTAGAGCCAAAAAACGAGAACCTGTGTTTTCGACATTTTTCAGCAGGTGCTTTTTCCTTCGTAACTTCTCTCCTGTTGATCCCACGCTCTTTCCGCTGCGTTTCCTGAGTTCCTGGGGGTCCAGTTAGTCAGGTGAGAGTCATACGAAACGAATCTGAGACGAAAAATTTTTGGTCGAAAAATGAAGAAAAAGTAAGGCTAACCCCTTTGCATTTTTGGCGAAAATTTTCGCGATTTTGAAAAGTGCTGGAATAAATTAATTGTGGCACTATTCCGACGTAATTTTGCGAGAGAAATCGATTGGGCGCAGTTCCAATACGCTGCGATCAACGCATCAAAAGTTAGAGCCAAAAAACGAGAACCTGTGTTTTCGACATTTTTCAGCAGGTGCTTTTTCCTTCGTAACTTCTCTCCTGTTGATCCCACGCTCTTTCCGCTGCGTTTCCTGAGTTCCTGGGGGTCCAGTTAGTCAGGTGAGAGTCATACGAAACGAATCTGAGACGAAAAATTTTTGGTCGAAAAATGAAGAAAAAGTAAGGCTAACCCCTTTGCATTTTTGGCGAAAATTTTCGCGATTTTGAAAAGTGCTGGAATAAATTAATTGTGGCACTATTCCGACGTAATTTTGCGAGAGAAATCGATTGGGCTCAGTCCCAATACGCTGCGATCAACGCATCAAAAGTTAGAGCCAAAAAACGAGAACCTGTGTTTTCGACATTTTTCAGCAGGTGCTTTTTCCTTCGTAACTTCTCTCCTGTTGATCCCACGCTCTTTCCGCTGCGTTTCCTGAGTTCCTGGGGGTCCAGTTAGTCAGGTGAGAGTCATACGAAACGAATCTGAGACGAAAAATTTTTGGTCGAAAAATGAAGAAAAAGTAAGGCTAACCCCTTTGCATTTTTGGCGAAAATTTTCGCGATTTTGAAAAGTGCTGGAATAAATTAATTGTGGCACTATTCCGACGTAATTTTGCGAGAGAAATCGATTGGGCGCAGTTCCAATACGCTGCGATCAACGCATCAAAAGTTAGAGCCAAAAAACGAGAACCTGTGTTTTCGACATTTTTCAGCAGGTGCTTTTTCCTTCGTAACTTCTCTCCTGTTGATCCCACGCTCTTTCCGCTGCGTTTCCTGAGTTCCTGGGGGTCCAATTAGTCAGGTGAGAGTCATACGAAACGAATCTGAGACGAAAAATTTTTGGTCGAAAAATGAAGAAAAAGTAAGGCTAACCCCTTTGCATTTTTGGCGAAAATTTTCGCGATTTTGAAAAGTGCTGGAATAAATTAATTGTGGCACTATTCCGACGTAATTTTGCGAGAGAAATCGATTGGGCGCAGTCCTAATATGCTGCGATCAACGCATCAAAAGTTAGAGCCAAAAAACGAGAACCTGTGTTTTCGACATTTTTCAGCAGGTGCTTTTTCCTTCGTAACTTCTCTCCTGTTGATCCCACGCTCTTTCCGCTGCGTTTCCTGAGTTCCTGGGGGTCCAGTTAGTCAGGTGAGAGTCATACGAAACGAATCTGAGACGAAAAATTTTTGGTCGAAAAATGAAGAAAAAGTAAGGCTAACCCCTTTGCATTTTTGGCGAAAATTTTCGCGATTTTGAAAAGTGCTGGAATAAATTAATTGTGGCACTATTCCGACGTAATTTTGCGAGAGAAATCGATTGGGCGCAGTTCCAATACGCTGCGATCAACGCATCAAAAGTTAGAGCCAAAAAACGAGAACCTGTGTTTTCGACATTTTTCAGCAGGTGCTTTTTCCTTCGTAACTTCTCTCCTGTTGATCCCACGCTCTTTCCGCTGCGTTTCCTGAGTTCCTGGGGGTCCAGTTAGTCAGGTGAGAGTCATACGAAACGAATCTGAGACGAAAAATTTTTGGTCGAAAAATGAAGAAAAAGTAAGGCTAACCCCTTTGCATTTTTGGCGAAAATTTTCGCGATTTTGAAAAGTGCTGGAATAAATTAATTGTGGCACTATTCCGACGTAATTTTGCGAGAGAAATCGATTGGGCTCAGTCCCAATACGCTGCGATCAACGCATCAAAAGTTAGAGCCAAAAAACGAGAACCTGTGTTTTCGACATTTTTCAGCAGGTGCTTTTTCCTTCGTAACTTCTCTCCTGTTGATCCCACGCTCTTTCCGCTGCGTTTCCTGAGTTCCTGGGGGTCCAGTTAGTCAGGTGAGAGTCATACGAAACGAATCTGAGACGAAAAATTTTTGGTCGAAAAATGAAGAAAAAGTAAGGCTAACCCCTTTGCATTTTTGGCGAAAATTTTCGCGATTTTGAAAAGTGCTGGAATAAATTAATTGTGGCACTATTCCGACGTAATTTTGCGAGAGAAATCGATTGGGCGCAGTCCCAATACGCTGCGATCAACGCATCAAAAGTTAGAGCCAAAAAACGAGAACCTGTGTTTTCGACATTTTTCAGCAGGTGCTTTTTCCTTCGTAACTTCTCTCCTGTTGATCCCACGCTCTTTCCGCTGCGTTTCCTGAGTTCCTGGGGGTCCAATTAGTCAGGCGAGAGTCATACGAAACGAATCTGAGACGAAAAATTTTTGGTCGAAAAATGAAGAAAAAGTAAGGCTAACCCCTTTGCATTTTTGGCGAAAATTTTCGCGATTTTGAAAAGTGCTGGAATAAATTAATTGTGGCACTATTCCGACGTAATTTTGCGAGAGAAATCGATTGGGCTCAGTCCCAATACGCTGCGATCAACGCATCAAAAGTTAGAGCCAAAAAACGAGAACCTGTGTTTTCGACATTTTTCAGCAGGTGCTTTTTCCTTCGTAACTTCTCTCCTGTTGATCCCACGCTCTTTCCGCTGCGTTTCCTGAGTTCCTGGGGGTCCAGTTAGTCAGGTGAGAGTCATACGAAACGAATCTGAGACGAAAAATTTTTGGTCGAAAAATGAAGAAAAAGTAAGGCTAACCCCTTTGCATTTTTGGCGAAAATTTTCGCGATTTTGAAAAGTGCTGGAATAAATTAATTGTGGCACTATTCCGACGTAATTTTGCGAGAGAAATCGATTGGGCGCAGTTCCAATACGCTGCGATCAACGCATCAAAAGTTAGAGCCAAAAAACGAGAACCTGTGTTTTCGACATTTTTCAGCAGGTGCTTTTTCCTTCGTAACTTCTCTCCTGTTGATCCCACGCTCTTTCCGCTGCGTTTCCTGAGTTCCTGGGGGTCCAATTAGTCAGGTGAGAGTCATACGAAACGAATCTGAGACGAAAAATTTTTGGTCGAAAAATGAAGAAAAAGTAAGGCTAACCCCTTTGCATTTTTGGCGAAAATTTTCGCGATTTTGAAAAGTGCTGGAATAAATTAATTGTGGCACTATTCCGACGTAATTTTGCGAGAGAAATCGATTGGGCGCAGTCCTAATATGCTGCGATCAACGCATCAAAAGTTAGAGCCAAAAAACGAGAACCTGTGTTTTCGACATTTTTCAGCAGGTGCTTTTTCCTTCGTAACTTCTCTCCTGTTGATCCCACGCTCTTTCCGCTGCGTTTCCTGAGTTCCTGGGGGTCCAGTTAGTCAGGTGAGAGTCATACGAAACGAATCTGAGACGAAAAATTTTTGGTCGAAAAATGAAGAAAAAGTAAGGCTAACCCCTTTGCATTTTTGGCGAAAATTTTCGCGATTTTGAAAAGTGCTGGAATAAATTAATTGTGGCACTATTCCGACGTAATTTTGCGAGAGAAATCGATTGGGCGCAGTTCCAATACGCTGCGATCAACGCATCAAAAGTTAGAGCCAAAAAACGAGAACCTGTGTTTTCGACATTTTTCAGCAGGTGCTTTTTCCTTCGTAACTTCTCTCCTGTTGATCCCACGCTCTTTCCGCTGCGTTTCCTGAGTTCCTGGGGGTCCAGTTAGTCAGGTGAGAGTCATACGAAACGAATCTGAGACGAAAAATTTTTGGTCGAAAAATGAAGAAAAAGTAAGGCTAACCCCTTTGCATTTTTGGCGAAAATTTTCGCGATTTTGAAAAGTGCTGGAATAAATTAATTGTGGCACTATTCCGACGTAATTTTGCGAGAGAAATCGATTGGGCTCAGTCCCAATACGCTGCGATCAACGCATCAAAAGTTAGAGCCAAAAAACGAGAACCTGTGTTTTCGACATTTTTCAGCAGGTGCTTTTTCCTTCGTAACTTCTCTCCTGTTGATCCCACGCTCTTTCCGCTGCGTTTCCTGAGTTCCTGGGGGTCCAGTTAGTCAGGTGAGAGTCATACGAAACGAATCTGAGACGAAAAATTTTTGGTCGAAAAATGAAGAAAAAGTAAGGCTAACCCCTTTGCATTTTTGACGAAAATTTTCGCGATTTTGAAAAGTGCTGGAATAAATTAATTGTGGCACTATTCCGACGTAATTTTGCGAGAGAAATCGATTGGGCGCAGTTCCAATACGCTGCGATCAACGCATCAAAAGTTAGAGCCAAAAAACGAGAACCTGTGTTTTCGACATTTTTCAGCAGGTGCTTTTTCCTTCGTAACTTCTCTCCTGTTGATCCCACGCTCTTTCCGCTGCGTTTCCTGAGTTCCTGGGGGTCCAATTAGTCAGGCGAGAGTCATACGAAACGAATCTGAGACGAAAAATTTTTGGTCGAAAAATGAAGAAAAAGTAAGGCTAACCCCTTTGCATTTTTGGCGAAAATTTTCGCGATTTTGAAAAGTGCTGGAATAAATTAATTGTGGCACTATTCCGACGTAATTTTGCGAGAGAAATCGATTGGGCGCAGTTCCAATACGCTGCGATCAACGCATCAAAAGTTAGAGCCAAAAAACGAGAACCTGTGTTTTCGACATTTTTCAGCAGGTGCTTTTTCCTTCGTAACTTCTCTCCTGTTGATCCCACGCTCTTTCCGCTGCGTTTCCTGAGTTCCTGGGGGTCCAATTAGTCAGGTGAGAGTCATACGAAACGAATCTGAGACGAAAAATTTTTGGTCGAAAAATGAAGAAAAAGTAAGGCTAACCCCTTTGCATTTTTGGCGAAAATTTTCGCGATTTTGAAAAGTGCTGGAATAAATTAATTGTGGCACTATTCCGACGTAATTTTGCGAGAGAAATCGATTGGGCGCAGTTCCAATACGCTGCGATCAACGCATCAAAAGTTAGAGCCAAAAAACGAGAACCTGTGTTTTCGACATTTTTCAGCAGGTGCTTTTTCCTTCGTAACTTCTCTCCTGTTGATCCCACGCTCTTTCCGCTGCGTTTCCTGAGTTCCTGGGGGTCCAGTTAGTCAGGTGAGAGTCATACGAAACGAATCTGAGACGAAAAATTTTTGGTCGAAAAATGAAGAAAAAGTAAGGCTAACCCCTTTGCATTTTTGGCGAAAATTTTCGCGATTTTGAAAAGTGCTGGAATAAATTAATTGTGGCACTATTCCGACGTAATTTTGCGAGAGAAATCGATTGGGCTCAGTCCCAATACGCTGCGATCAACGCATCAAAAGTTAGAGCCAAAAAACGAGAACCTGTGTTTTCGACATTTTTCAGCAGGTGCTTTTTCCTTCGTAACTTCTCTCCTGTTGATCCCACGCTCTTTCCGCTGCGTTTCCTGAGTTCCTGGGGGTCCAGTTAGTCAGGTGAGAGTCATACGAAACGAATCTGAGACGAAAAATTTTTGGTCGAAAAATGAAGAAAAAGTAAGGCTAACCCCTTTGCATTTTTGGCGAAAATTTTCGCGATTTTGAAAAGTGCTGGAATAAATTAATTGTGGCACTATTCCGACGTAATTTTGCGAGAGAAATCGATTGGGCGCAGTCCCAATACGCTGCGATCAACGCATCAAAAGTTAGAGCCAAAAAACGAGAACCTGTGTTTTCGACATTTTTCAGCAGGTGCTTTTTCCTTCGTAACTTCTCTCCTGTTGATCCCACGCTCTTTCCGCTGCGTTTCCTGAGTTCCTGGGGGTCCAATTAGTCAGGCGAGAGTCATACGAAACGAATCTGAGACGAAAAATTTTTGGTCGAAAAATGAAGAAAAAGTAAGGCTAACCCCTTTGCATTTTTGGCGAAAATTTTCGCGATTTTGAAAAGTGCTGGAATAAATTAATTGTGGCACTATTCCGACGTAATTTTGCGAGAGAAATCGATCGGGCGCAGTTCCAATACGCTGCGATCAACGCATCAAAAGTTAGAGCCAAAAAACGAGAACCTGTGTTTTCGACATTTTTCAGCAGGTGCTTTTTCCTTCGTTACTTCTCTCCTGTTGATCCCACGCTCTTTCCGCTGCGTTTCCTGAGTTCCTGGGGGTCCAGTTAGTCAGGTGAGAGTCATACGAAACGAATCTGAGACGAAAAATTTTTGGTCGAAAAATGAAGAAAAAGTAAGGCTAACCCCTTTGCATTTTTGGCGAAAATTTTCGCGATTTTGAAAAGTGCTGGAATAAATTAATTGTGGCACTATTCCGACGTAATTTTGCGAGAGAAATCGATTGGGCGCAGTTCCAATACGCTGCGATCAACGCATCAAAAGTTAGAGCCAAAAAACGAGAACCTGTGTTTTCGACATTTTTCAGCAGGTGCTTTTTCCTTCGTAACTTCTCTCCTGTTGATCCCACGCTCTTTCCGCTGCGTTTCCTGAGTTCCTGGGGGTCCAGTTAGTCAGGTGAGAGTCATACGAAACGAATCTGAGACGAAAAATTTTTGGTCGAAAAATGAAGAAAAAGTAAGGCTAACCCCTTTGCATTTTTGGCGAAAATTTTCGCGATTTTGAAAAGTGCTGGAATAAATTAATTGTGGCACTATTCCGACGTAATTTTGCGAGAGAAATCGATTGGGCGCAGTTCCAATACGCTGCGATCAACGCATCAAAAGTTAGAGCCAAAAAACGAGAACCTGTGTTTTCGACATTTTTCAGCAGGTGCTTTTTCCTTCGTAACTTCTCTCCTGTTGATCCCACGCTCTTTCCGCTGCGTTTCCTGAGTTCCTGGGGGTCCAGTTAGTCAGGTGAGAGTCATACGAAACGAATCTGAGACGAAAAATTTTTGGTCCAAAAATGAAGAAAAAGTAAGGCTAACCCCTTTGCATTTTTGGCGAAAATTTTCGCGATTTTGAAAAGTGCTGGAATAAATTAATTGTGGCACTATTCCGACGTAATTTTGCGAGAGAAATCGATTGGGCGCAGTTCCAATACGCTGCGATCAACGCATCAAAAGTTAGAGCCAAAAAACGAGAACCTGTGTTTTCGACATTTTTCAGCAGGTGCTTTTTCCTTCGTAACTTCTCTCCTGTTGATCCCACGCTCTTTCCGCTGCGTTTCCTGAGTTCCTGGGGGTCCAGTTAGTCAGGTGAGAGTCATACGAAACGAATCTGAGACGAAAAATTTTTGGTCGAAAAATGAAGAAAAAGTAAGGCTAACCCCTTTGCATTTTTGGCGAAAATTTTCGCGATTTTGAAAAGTGCTGGAATAAATTAATTGTGGCACTATTCCGACGTAATTTTGCGAGAGAAATCGATTGGGCGCAGTCCCAATACGCTGCGATCAACGCATCAAAAGTTAGAGCCAAAAAACGAGAACCTGTGTTTTCGACATTTTTCAGCAGGTGCTTTTTCCTTCGTAACTTCTCTCCTGTTGATCCCACGCTCTTTCCGCTGCGTTTCCTGAGTTCCTGGGGGTCCAATTAGTCAGGCGAGAGTCATACGAAACGAATCTGAGACGAAAAATTTTTGGTCGAAAAATGAAGAAAAAGTAAGGCTAACCCCTTTGCATTTTTGGCGAAAATTTTCGCGATTTTGAAAAGTGCTGGAATAAATTAATTGTGGCACTATTCCGACGTAATTTTGCGAGAGAAATCGATTGGGCGCAGTTCCAATACGCTGCGATCAACGCATCAAAAGTTAGAGCCAAAAAACGAGAACCTGTGTTTTCGACATTTTTCAGCAGGTGCTTTTTCCTTCGTAACTTCTCTCCTGTTGATCCCACGCTCTTTCCGCTGCGTTTCCTGAGTTCCTGGGGGTCCAATTAGTCAGGTGAGAGTCATACGAAACGAATCTGAGACGAAAAATTTTTGGTCGAAAAATGAAGAAAAAGTAAGGCTAACCCCTTTGCATTTTTGGCGAAAATTTTCGCGATTTTGAAAAGTGCTGGAATAAATTAATTGTGGCACTATTCCGACGTAATTTTGCGAGAGAAATCGATTGGGCGCAGTTCCAATACGCTGCGATCAACGCATCAAAAGTTAGAGCCAAAAAACGAGAACCTGTGTTTTCGACATTTTTCAGCAGGTGCTTTTTCCTTCGTAACTTCTCTCCTGTTGATCCCACGCTCTTTCCGCTGCGTTTCCTGAGTTCCTGGGGGTCCAGTTAGTCAGGTGAGAGTCATACGAAACGAATCTGAGACGAAAAATTTTTGGTCGAAAAATGAAGAAAAAGTAAGGCTAACCCCTTTGCATTTTTGGCGAAAATTTTCGCGATTTTGAAAAGTGCTGGAATAAATTAATTGTGGCACTATTCCGACGTAATTTTGCGAGAGAAATCGATTGGGCTCAGTCCCAATACGCTGCGATCAACGCATCAAAAGTTAGAGCCAAAAAACGAGAACCTGTGTTTTCGACATTTTTCAGCAGGTGCTTTTTCCTTCGTAACTTCTCTCCTGTTGATCCCACGCTCTTTCCGCTGCGTTTCCTGAGTTCCTGGGGGTCCAGTTAGTCAGGTGAGAGTCATACGAAACGAATCTGAGACGAAAAATTTTTGGTCGAAAAATGAAGAAAAAGTAAGGCTAACCCCTTTGCATTTTTGGCGAAAATTTTCGCGATTTTGAAAAGTGCTGGAATAAATTAATTGTGGCACTATTCCGACGTAATTTTGCGAGAGAAATCGATTGGGCGCAGTCCCAATACGCTGCGATCAACGCATCAAAAGTTAGAGCCAAAAAACGAGAACCTGTGTTTTCGACATTTTTCAGCAGGTGCTTTTTCCTTCGTAACTTCTCTCCTGTTGATCCCACGCTCTTTCCGCTGCGTTTCCTGAGTTCCTGGGGGTCCAATTAGTCAGGCGAGAGTCATACGAAACGAATCTGAGACGAAAAATTTTTGGTCGAAAAATGAAGAAAAAGTAAGGCTAACCCCTTTGCATTTTTGGCGAAAATTTTCGCGATTTTGAAAAGTGCTGGAATAAATTAATTGTGGCACTATTCCGACGTAATTTTGCGAGAGAAATCGATTGGGCGCAGTTCCAATACGCTGCGATCAACGCATCAAAAGTTAGAGCCAAAAAACGAGAACCTGTGTTTTCGACATTTTTCAGCAGGTGCTTTTTCCTTCGTTACTTCTCTCCTGTTGATCCCACGCTCTTTCCGCTGCGTTTCCTGAGTTCCTGGGGGTCCAGTTAGTCAGGTGAGAGTCATACGAAACGAATCTGAGACGAAAAATTTTTGGTCGAAAAATGAAGAAAAAGTAAGGCTAACCCCTTTGCATTTTTGGCGAAAATTTTCGCGATTTTGAAAAGTGCTGGAATAAATTAATTGTGGCACTATTCCGACGTAATTTTGCGAGAGAAATCGATTGGGCGCAGTTCCAATACGCTGCGATCAACGCATCAAAAGTTAGAGCCAAAAAACGAGAACCTGTGTTTTCGACATTTTTCAGCAGGTGCTTTTTCCTTCGTAACTTCTCTCCTGTTGATCCCACGCTCTTTCCGCTGCGTTTCCTGAGTTCCTGGGGGTCCAGTTAGTCAGGTGAGAGTCATACGAAACGAATCTGAGACGAAAAATTTTTGGTCGAAAAATGAAGAAAAAGTAAGGCTAACCCCTTTGCATTTTTGGCGAAAATTTTCGCGATTTTGAAAAGTGCTGGAATAAATTAATTGTGGCACTATTCCGACGTAATTTTGCGAGAGAAATCGATTGGGCGCAGTTCCAATACGCTGCGATCAACGCATCAAAAGTTAGAGCCAAAAAACGAGAACCTGTGTTTTCGACATTTTTCAGCAGGTGCTTTTTCCTTCGTAACTTCTCTCCTGTTGATCCCACGCTCTTTCCGCTGCGTTTCCTGAGTTCCTGGGGGTCCAGTTAGTCAGGTGAGAGTCATACGAAACGAATCTGAGACGAAAAATTTTTGGTCGAAAAATGAAGAAAAAGTAAGGCTAACCCCTTTGCATTTTTGGCGAAAATTTTCGCGATTTTGAAAAGTGCTGGAATAAATTAATTGTGGCACTATTCCGACGTAATTTTGCGAGAGAAATCGATTGGGCGCAGTTCCAATACGCTGCGATCAACGCATCAAAAGTTAGAGCCAAAAAACGAGAACCTGTGTTTTCGACATTTTTCAGCAGGTGCTTTTTCCTTCGTAACTTCTCTCCTGTTGATCCCACGCTCTTTCCGCTGCGTTTCCTGAGTTCCTGGGGGTCCAGTTAGTCAGGTGAGAGTCATACGAAACGAATCTGAGACGAAAAATTTTTGGTCGAAAAATGAAGAAAAAGTAAGGCTAACCCCTTTGCATTTTTGGCGAAAATTTTCGCGATTTTGAAAAGTGCTGGAATAAATTAATTGTGGCACTATTCCGACGTAATTTTGCGAGAGAAATCGATTGGGCGCAGTCCCAATACGCTGCGATCAACGCATCAAAAGTTAGAGCCAAAAAACGAGAACCTGTGTTTTCGACATTTTTCAGCAGGTGCTTTTTCCTTCGTAACTTCTCTCCTGTTGATCCCACGCTCTTTCCGCTGCGTTTCCTGAGTTCCTGGGGGTCCAATTAGTCAGGCGAGAGTCATACGAAACGAATCTGAGACGAAAAATTTTTGGTCGAAAAATGAAGAAAAAGTAAGGCTAACCCCTTTGCATTTTTGGCGAAAATTTTCGCGATTTTGAAAAGTGCTGGAATAAATTAATTGTGGCACTATTCCGACGTAATTTTGCGAGAGAAATCGATTGGGCGCAGTTCCAATACGCTGCGATCAACGCATCAAAAGTTAGAGCCAAAAAACGAGAACCTGTGTTTTCGACATTTTTCAGCAGGTGCTTTTTCCTTCGTAACTTCTCTCCTGTTGATCCCACGCTCTTTCCGCTGCGTTTCCTGAGTTCCTGGGGGTCCAGTTAGTCAGGTGAGAGTCATACGAAACGAATCTGAGACGAAAAATTTTTGGTCGAAAAATGAAGAAAAAGTAAGGCTAACCCCTTTGCATTTTTGGCGAAAATTTTCGCGATTTTGAAAAGTGCTGGAATAAATTAATTGTGGCACTATTCCGACGTAATTTTGCGAGAGAAATCGATTGGGCTCAGTCCCAATACGCTGCGATCAACGCATCAAAAGTTAGAGCCAAAAAACGAGAACCTGTGTTTTCGACATTTTTCAGCAGGTGCTTTTTCCTTCGTAACTTCTCTCCTGTTGATCCCACGCTCTTTCCGCTGCGTTTCCTGAGTTCCTGGGGGTCCAGTTAGTCAGGTGAGAGTCATACGAAACGAATCTGAGACGAAAAATTTTTGGTCGAAAAATGAAGAAAAAGTAAGGCTAACCCCTTTGCATTTTTGGCGAAAATTTTCGCGATTTTGAAAAGTGCTGGAATAAATTAATTGTGGCACTATTCCGACGTAATTTTGCGAGAGAAATCGATTGGGCGCAGTCCCAATACGCTGCGATCAACGCATCAAAAGTTAGAGCCAAAAAACGAGAACCTGTGTTTTCGACATTTTTCAGCAGGTGCTTTTTCCTTCGTAACTTCTCTCCTGTTGATCCCACGCTCTTTCCGCTGCGTTTCCTGAGTTCCTGGGGGTCCAATTAGTCAGGCGAGAGTCATACGAAACGAATCTGAGACGAAAAATTTTTGGTCGAAAAATGAAGAAAAAGTAAGGCTAACCCCTTTGCATTTTTGGCGAAAATTTTCGCGATTTTGAAAAGTGCTGGAATAAATTAATTGTGGCACTATTCCGACGTAATTTTGCGAGAGAAATCGATTGGGCGCAGTTCCAATACGCTGCGATCAACGCATCAAAAGTTAGAGCCAAAAAACGAGAACCTGTGTTTTCGACATTTTTCAGCAGGTGCTTTTTCCTTCGTTACTTCTCTCCTGTTGATCCCACGCTCTTTCCGCTGCGTTTCCTGAGTTCCTGGGGGTCCAGTTAGTCAGGTGAGAGTCATACGAAACGAATCTGAGACGAAAAATTTTTGGTCGAAAAATGAAGAAAAAGTAAGGCTAACCCCTTTGCATTTTTGGCGAAAATTTTCGCGATTTTGAAAAGTGCTGGAATAAATTAATTGTGGCACTATTCCGACGTAATTTTGCGAGAGAAATCGATTGGGCGCAGTTCCAATACGCTGCGATCAACGCATCAAAAGTTAGAGCCAAAAAACGAGAACCTGTGTTTTCGACATTTTTCAGCAGGTGCTTTTTCCTTCGTAACTTCTCTCCTGTTGATCCCACGCTCTTTCCGCTGCGTTTCCTGAGTTCCTGGGGGTCCAGTTAGTCAGGTGAGAGTCATACGAAACGAATCTGAGACGAAAAATTTTTGGTCGAAAAATGAAGAAAAAGTAAGGCTAACCCCTTTGCATTTTTGGCGAAAATTTTCGCGATTTTGAAAAGTGCTGGAATAAATTAATTGTGGCACTATTCCGACGTAATTTTGCGAGAGAAATCGATTGGGCGCAGTTCCAATACGCTGCGATCAACGCATCAAAAGTTAGAGCCAAAAAACGAGAACCTGTGTTTTCGACATTTTTCAGCAGGTGCTTTTTCCTTCGTAACTTCTCTCCTGTTGATCCCACGCTCTTTCCGCTGCGTTTCCTGAGTTCCTGGGGGTCCAGTTAGTCAGGTGAGAGTCATACGAAACGAATCTGAGACGAAAAATTTTTGGTCGAAAAATGAAGAAAAAGTAAGGCTAACCCCTTTGCATTTTTGGCGAAAATTTTCGCGATTTTGAAAAGTGCTGGAATAAATTAATTGTGGCACTATTCCGACGTAATTTTGCGAGAGAAATCGATTGGGCGCAGTTCCAATACGCTGCGATCAACGCATCAAAAGTTAGAGCCAAAAAACGAGAACCTGTGTTTTCGACATTTTTCAGCAGGTGCTTTTTCCTTCGTAACTTCTCTCCTGTTGATCCCACGCTCTTTCCGCTGCGTTTCCTGAGTTCCTGGGGGTCCAGTTAGTCAGGTGAGAGTCATACGAAACGAATCTGAGACGAAAAATTTTTGGTCGAAAAATGAAGAAAAAGTAAGGCTAACCCCTTTGCATTTTTGGCGAAAATTTTCGCGATTTTGAAAAGTGCTGGAATAAATTAATTGTGGCACTATTCCGACGTAATTTTGCGAGAGAAATCGATTGGGCGCAGTCCCAATACGCTGCGATCAACGCATCAAAAGTTAGAGCCAAAAAACGAGAACCTGTGTTTTCGACATTTTTCAGCAGGTGCTTTTTCCTTCGTAACTTCTCTCCTGTTGATCCCACGCTCTTTCCGCTGCGTTTCCTGAGTTCCTGGGGGTCCAATTAGTCAGGCGAGAGTCATACGAAACGAATCTGAGACGAAAAATTTTTGGTCGAAAAATGAAGAAAAAGTAAGGCTAACCCCTTTGCATTTTTGGCGAAAATTTTCGCGATTTTGAAAAGTGCTGGAATAAATTAATTGTGGCACTATTCCGACGTAATTTTGCGAGAGAAATCGATTGGGCGCAGTTCCAATACGCTGCGATCAACGCATCAAAAGTTAGAGCCAAAAAACGAGAACCTGTGTTTTCGACATTTTTCAGCAGGTGCTTTTTCCTTCGTAACTTCTCTCCTGTTGATCCCACGCTCTTTCCGCTGCGTTTCCTGAGTTCCTGGGGGTCCAATTAGTCAGGTGAGAGTCATACGAAACGAATCTGAGACGAAAAATTTTTGGTCGAAAAATGAAGAAAAAGTAAGGCTAACCCCTTTGCATTTTTGGCGAAAATTTTCGCGATTTTGAAAAGTGCTGGAATAAATTAATTGTGGCACCATTCCGACGTAATTTTGCGAGAGAAATCGATTGGGCTCAGTCCCAATACGCTGCGATCAACGCATCAAAAGTTAGAGCCAAAAAACGAGAACCTGTGTTTTCGACATTTTTCAGCAGGTGCTTTTTCCTTCGTAACTTCTCTCCTGTTGATCCCACGCTCTTTCCGCTGCGTTTCCTGAGTTCCTGGGGGTCCAATTAGTCAGGTGAGAGTCATACGAAACGAATCTGAGACGAAAAATTTTTGGTCGAAAAATGAAGAAAAAGTAAGGCTAACCCCTTTGCATTTTTGGCGAAAATTTTCGCGATTTTGAAAAGTGCTGGAATAAATTAATTGTGGCACTATTCCGACGTAATTTTGCGAGAGAAATCGATTGGGCGCAGTCCCAATACGCTGCGATCAACGCATCAAAAGTTAGAGCCAAAAAACGAGAACCTGTGTTTTCGACATTTTTCAGCAGGTGCTTTTTCCTTCGTAACTTCTCTCCTGTTGATCCCACGCTCTTTCCGCTGCGTTTCCTGAGTTCCTGGGGGTCCAATTAGTCAGGTGAGAGTCATACGAAACGAATCTGAGACGAAAAATTTTTGGTCGAAAAATGAAGAAAAAGTAAGGCTAACCCCTTTGCATTTTTGGCGAAAATTTTCGCGATTTTGAAAAGTGCTGGAATAAATTAATTGTTGCACTATTCCGACGTAATTTTGCGAGAGAAATCGATTGGGCGCAGTCCCAATACGCTGCGATCAACGCATCAAAAGTTAGAGCCAAAAAACGAGAACCTGTGTTTACGACATTTTTCAGCAGGTGCTTTTTCCTTCGTAACTTCTCTCCTGTTGATCCCACGCTCTTTCCGCTGCGTTTCCTGAGTTCCTGGGGGTCCAATTAGTCAGGTGAGAGTCATACGAATCGAATCTGAGGCGAAAAATTTTTGGTCGAAAAATGAAGAGAAAGTAAGGCTAACCCCTTCGCATTTTTGGCGAAAATTTTCGCGATTTTGAAAAGTGCTGGAATAAACTAATTGTGGCACTGTTCCGACGTAATTTTGCGAGAGAAATCGATTGGGCCCAGTCCCAATACGCTAAGAGCAACGCATGCAGAGTTTCTGCTGTAAAACGAGGAAATTTTCCAACCAATAAAGAGCTCTTGGCCCCGTGCAGTATCACATGCTCGTGTTACATTACGAAGGTTTGGATCGGCGTTCAGTAATTGGTATTTCTTCAAGGTAACTCCAATGCAATACAGAAGGAAAGTCACTATTGAAACGCATAAAATATTCGACAGGGTTTTGATAAACTGGGAAAGAAAAAGCACATAATTGTCGAATAGAGTTTTAGTTTATTTAACACTCTCTTATTCTAGTACAAGTGGTCAGGTGTCAGTGTGTAGTCATCTAATAATTTATCCTATAGATGTAGTGTGAAATACAAAGGCATTCAATAATATCATTCAATATCTCATAAGGAATCTAATTGTATCATTAGCAAATATTTGTGCAGTGTACGTTGTCTTAAGCAGAATATGAAACATCCTACATTAGAAAGTTAACATCGTATTTTCAACGTACTCGTATAACTTATGTTTTGGTCTGCTCACAGGTGCAACACATCTCTGCATCATGCGATACATGACTCATGTCAATTGTATTGTTTCTTGTTCATGTAACCCATACCTACCTGAATAAATAATCAAATTTGATCGAATGTCCTTTGTCATTCCGGAACTTGTCAATCATTGTATAGATGATCCTACCAATCGATTCTGATACACAAAATTGACCCAAAATGGAATTCTAACCCCTTTTATTTCTCTGCTGTCTGGTCACATACTTTTTGATGTATTTCCAGCGTTTTTGAGGCTCCAATCAGTCTAGAAAGGGTCATTCGAATTTATTTCAAGACAAAAAAAGTTTTCCTATAAAAGTAAGGCTCAAGTCCCTTTCAATTTTCGCTGAAACTTTTGCCCTGAGAAAAAGCCTCCCGCAATAATCAATCCTTACAACTCGAACAACGTTACAAATTTTTACGTCCAAATTTAAACACCTCATGGACAAGTTCCATCTATTGCGATAACGCACCTGGGATATGAGACTTTTAATATACGCGGAACATGATCATATTTTGAAATTTCATCTTCTCCCCGGACGACATGCCATATCCTCGCGAACCAGGACAGCTTAGGGTAAGCAACCGGAGACTCCACTTCCTATCCCTTGCTATCCTATTTCGTTTTGTGCGCACAGATCGTCTCTTCCACCTGCGGCAACGCTTCTGGCTGTCCATGCAAAAACTCTCCGCATAGATTTCCCTGTTCCTTTCCTGTCTATATTTGGATACTATTAATATGTAGTTCTGACTTTCAAACGTACCTTTTCATATACGCATGCATTATTGCCATGTTTCCATCTACTTGCCCAACTTAAGTACGTAACTCCTGCTTCTTGAATTAACATAATTTGCCCGGATCATCTTATCATGTTTTCCTTTACATTAACTCCATACTACTACATCATCCCTGTTATTGTGCACCTCATCTATTCTTGTGAATCTGACTCCCACATTGTGTGTATACCTACTCGAATGTGGCCTGTGTGTAATATGTTCCTGTAATATCCTGTATAAATAAACACTGTGGTATCTTCTCTCTCCTGAATAACAATTACTGTCTCTTCTCATTCTATACAATCATGAAGTTGTTTCGTCAAACAACCGACCCTGTCGGAACGTACTGTTGTACGATTTTATTGTGACATTCAAGTCGTTTCAAAGGCGTCAGAACGTGAGGCGAAACCTCTGACAGTTCAGCGATTCGACAGCGAATACTTAGCTGAGAGAACACTAGGACAGATCATTTTAATCTTTCATAAAGTGATTTGAAATTTAAAAAAAAAAAATTAATAACTCAGAAATAAGGGAGGGCAACCCTTTATTTTTTTTCTCAATCTATTTTTGACAAATTTTGAAAAATCCTGGAATTGATTCATTGAGATCCGTAACATTAACGTTATTTTTCGCCGTAAAACGTCTTCGCCTGGACTTGAGTCGCTGTGTGCTTGGAGCTCCCGAATCTTCAATCAATCGCCAAAGGCTACCACAAACCAATTTTAAGTCAAGTTCTGTTCTTTATTCGTCAATGTCATACACAAACAAAGGTAAATAGAAATCGTCATCAACTATACTTCATCAAGATTGCCAATAATTCTGGCATTCTGACGATGAATATTTCTTCTCCGGCAGTACGAGACGACAATCCCAGACATGGGGTACCTTGGTTCATCTGAAACGAAGGAACAAATGTTTACCGACTCTCACGCATGTATTCGAGAGACAACTAATAGCGAAGGGTCATTAGAAAATAAATACACCCCCCTGGTCCTGAAAGAATATACTTCGACGAGAGAGTATTCGGATATCGAAAAATCTCGAAACGATCAAAAGAATCAATCCTGTAACGTACCTTTAGACATGGTCTAATCTCGCCGAACCTCGGCGTCGAGGAGCAGGAATTGACGTAGGGTAGACCACGAGCAGGCAATATCGACAGCAAGTGGTCGGCGGGGTGGTCGTATAGACGGAAGGACGACGACGACGCGTCTTCCGCGAACAGATGTAGGCCATGAACAATGCCGTCTGCCTCCAACCCCGTCGTCATGGTGGATCCAGTCTACTCGTAGAGCCAGGCATCCTTCCCCGACGCTTCTCCCCGACTGGCAGAGTGTTATCCATTGACCGCGCATCAGTCGACGGACTATAACAAACCGGAGAGTATCGAGTGTCGCGTCGCGTCACTTCGACGAAGCCCTGAAGACAGTCGACGATCCCCCACGTCGAGTGAGCAGTCCAAAATGGAAATGACAGGTTGTCTGTAAAACGTAGGAAAAAATTTTAAACAAAGTGTCGCCTTATGTCAGCTTGGAAAATCTCTAAGTGGCTAGTGCGGTAATTGGGTGAAAAAGAAATGTGATCCAGCAGAGAAACGATTAGCGGTGAAATTCATTCGGCAAGTTTCGATCCTGCTCGCCGTTCTCGTTTCGAAGTTATTACTTCCTCGTGGTTTCGTGTAAAAGGGTCGGTTATTAAATATTGAGGGTAAGAATTAAACGTCCCATAATAATTGTTGGACTGCTAAGTGGGCCTCTTTTCTCCCTCTTTGTCTCCACTCGTGTAGCACCGCAAACCCAGCCTTGGTACAGAAGTTCTCGATGGCAGCGGTTCCGCGCTCGGTTATGAATTAGATTAGAAATGGCACCTCGAGCCATTGTTCCGCATACACTCTCTCTCTATTCATACCGATGTTTAGGCAGTCGACTCAAGTGCGCTGCACTTAACTCTAATTAATAAGGTCACGAATCCGGTAATGAAGAAGCTTCTACTGCGGGTAATATAACCAGAACCCGAGTAGACTCGCAACACAGACAAACCAACCCTATCTCTGGTAAAAATAATTTCAACCATTCAAGGCGAAGTGAATTTCGAATACGTATATCTACGCGCAAGAACTGAAAAATATTGTGTTCTTGTGGGTGAAACTGCCAAATCGCCCCTTGACGAGCCTTACTTTGGAGGGTGGTTTCACCCCCTTAAAGTGTTTAATGGCACATAAAATAAAAAATACGTGTCCCTTAGCTTTTACACTGAGAAATATTTCATTTGTTAAAGTAACTAGAAAAATTGAGTAAATAGGTATCGTTAAAAAAACTGTTTGAATATTGTTGGAATTACGAGAAACGAGGTACGCGTAAACATTTTGCGCTATCGTCGATCCTTTTTTGGTAATCGCAACGCAAAATCAGGTTGTGAGGTTTGTCGTACTTTTTTAGTTAAACAAGGCTCTAACGCCAATTTATTGTCGAACAAGCATTAAATTTTCGCAACGGTTACAAGAAAATCTGGCAACAGTGATCGTAACGAGAAAGAATAGTAACGGATACTAGACTTTCCGTTAACAGCTAGAAAACTAATTTTCATTTTCTACCTAGAACTATATTTTCCGATTGTGGTAAAAAATGAAAACAGTCAAGGACCGAGCGGCAACCGGAACTAAAAATTTCTCTCAGTGTAGTCTACTATAACATATTACAAAAAGAAATCAAATCGGAAAGATCGATCTGAAACACCTTCCTTATAAGTATTTTCATACGATTAGGACTATTCGACAGATTCCCAATGTCCAGTGAGGTTTGACCTGTCATTCCGGATTGAAGTAAAATTAAAAAAAAAAGATAACCTATTAGTCGATGTGCCGATCTCGAGGGGGGAGAAACCCTTTCGAGAAGTAGAAAACGATTAATTATCGTCAGCGAAATCTTTGAGCGGTATTTTTTTTCTAATACAGGAAATTTGGTACAACCCGTGACAAAAAAGGTGACGAAAATGCTTTCGCGTTGTACGTTATATATATTCCTATAATACTTCCTCCGGTTTGGCCGTGGGGATAAAAATTTATCGTGTAAAGCCGTGATTCTGGAACGTCAAAAGGTATATTTTCCGCTAAAGCATGAGCCATAGCCGGTGCAGCCAGTCTTCTGTCACCTGCTACACGATTCTACTTTTTGAACGCGTCATTACCACGCGAGGCGTTCCTTTTCCCCGGGACCTTTAAACCCTGAGGGATTGGGAGGGAGGGTGAAAAGCGAAGGCCGCACTGTTTTCACCCTAGAAATAAATTCATACGCTACCACAGAAGTGATATATACTCCCCGTCACACGTTCTCACACGACCCAGGTGCGAGTTCGCTTTTTATATATTTATGGTACCGCAAAAGCATTTTAGCGAGTTTGGCCTCAGAACTCCGGGCGTAAGGCGAGACGTGTCAGGGAGTGATCATTTTCCCTAAATTCTTTATTCGCTTTTCTTTATTTCTTCTTATTGGACGGAGAGAGGTATGAAAAAAAATTCCTCCAAGAAATCCGTCATATCATTTATTCCAACATCGGACTTGTACATTTTCCGCATTTCCCCTACCATTCGTCGTCCCGGTCTCCGTTCCTCGTTTTTAACCATCGCACCGGGAATATTAAACTCGACTATAGAGACAGATGCAGGGACGATTCGGCGCGTATATTATACGATGCGTTCTCAGAGCTTAGCAGGAACTCGCACGCGAGATACAATATCCAAGATTAACGGGCCGACGCGACGTACGCTTTCCAGTGACACTTCCTAACCGCCGGATTTACTCACGTCTTATTTGTTCGTTCGGATGGCCGATAATAATCTTTGTTATTAACTCCGATTGACGTTAAATCAAATCGTATTGAAACTAAGAAAAGTATTGGATAATTCTAATTTTCATTAATTCTCTCCCCTTTTCATGATGATGAAAAGTATCGTGAAAAGCAGTTTTTCCGCCTGGTATTTTTATTTTTTTTTTCTCCTTTTTAGAATTGTCCTGCCGTCGTGATAGTTTCATTAAACTCGCTATTTAATTGCCTCGAAAATCTGTAACCTTTTAAACTTGTTGAACATCGATTAATTGACCCTAGTTTTATATTTCCGCCTCCTGCAATCCGGCCTATATATGCCCTTCGTGCATTCGAGCAACTGGCAATTACAAGTTATCACGTTGAATTCCCCGTGTAACACTTGACATTATTTCGAGGGTCATAAATTTCACGCCGCGCATGTTATGCCCTTATTCTTCGAGCTGTAGAGTCGGGGAGAATTTTTCAATGGTATAAATATATGAATAAAATTGACTTTAAATCAGATTTATAAATATTAGTTCATACATACGACCGGTGCAGACTTGTATTTTAGAGTTGAAAAGGTGGGGAAAAAAATAAATAAATTTAATTTGCAAAAAAAAAAAAAAAAAAATAACTAATAACTGAATAAAAAATACACAACTTCCGGCTAAACTTTTTTCTGTAATTAATTTCAACTGCGACGAATACGGAAGTATAAGTTGGAAGTAGTCGTTAGCACTACTCGTTCGTTATGGAAATTTCTGCAAATGCAAATATCACCTTTTACTTCAACGATCTTAACAATCGGTGTGAGAACTCTCTAGCTGCAGGCTTTAAATGCATAATGATTCGGTTGTACGAATAGAAAAGAAAAGACGAACAAGGAGAAATATAACGAGAGAAGGAGACAAAAGGAGAGAAAATTTAATTTAGACGAACGAAACTGCAGTGCAAAATATACAGGGTTGAACTAAATCCGTCCTCGTTACTTGGACAGTCATTAATAAAGATGACGATAACAATGATAGTAACGGTATTATTAATACTCTTGCCATGTATTTTAACTGGAGCAACACTCTTCTTTTTCACCGTGAATCTCTCTCTCTCTCTCTGTCACGTTGGATTTAAGGACGATGTTTTAAATATCAGGTGTGTAAATATATAATATATATGTATATGCGCCTTTAATACAGTGCACAAAAGTAGAATTAAAAATTGATTGAGAAACTCTTGAAATTCGTACATTAGGTAAGACGTTATTTAAACAAGGCTCTTTCTTGATTACTTTATTAAATATGCACCGTTGAACTTTATCCAAAAGTTGTTCGAAAGCTTTTAGAAGCGATTGGAAAGGACCTTACATAACGACGAAGCAGGCCCAAGTACAAAGATGTTTTATTTTTCTAATACTCTAAACTGAAAAGTAATTTTTACCTTTCATTTCTTCATTAAATGCGATCGAATTAATCTCTCCTTAGAATAATTAGAGGAAAATATTTATCAAATCGAAACTGTTCCCGCGGTAATTTATTGCAGGCGATATTCAACCACAAATTAAATAATCGAAACGCGAGGTTTCACAAAACTGCAGTAACAAGTACAAGGTACAGATTTTGTGAAATCTAGGGAAAAATTTTTTATTTTTTTTATACGGCACACTTGTCTCTACGGTGTTTCGATATCGAGGCTCGATAATATAACTCGGTAACGGGCTTACCAAGATCCCCATGACTCGTTCCCTTGGCGATATAATCTCGAAAATTATCAAATTAGTAACAATAACGTCGTTTGATTAGACTCACGCGCCAACGAACAGAATCAAATCACGATCAAACTGCCCGGTGACATTCACGTTACGAAGTTTGATTCTTCAAAATTTTCAACACCCGTTAAATATAAATATATATATATATATATTTATATTTAAATTAAATATATTAAATATATATATATATTAATGCCCAAAATTTGATCGCGCAGTAATTTCGAGGCGAAAAAATCCGTTTCGATGAATTTTTCAGCACACGCCAAGCGCTTCGGTGATTCCCTTGATATTGGATAACGTTGCTCCGGTAGGTGAAATTTATTTACTGCAAAATATAGATGATTATAACGTTACAGATGTGTGCGGCAGCAGTGTGATACACCTTCAAATTCTATACGTACATATATATAATCTTCCTGAGTTTCACCTAGACGATCAGGTTATATGCGGTTTTGGGGTGCAGGATACGGCCGTAGATTGCTTGAAATTAATTAAATTACCGCTACCGTATTAATTGACTTTTATTGAAGCTAAATGAAATTCAATTAACCTCAATAATCCCCGCGCAACGTGTTAACTGCTGACTGAAACAGTTTCACCTCTCGTTTATATATGTATATATACATATAATAATGTAACAGCTATCGGCAGGCGCACAATTCGCGATCCGCCCCCGCGAAGATTTCCTGCGGATCAAAAAAAAGAGAAAAAAAAAAACCGCAGAAAAAAATGTCAATTCAAATTAACCAACGCGAATTAAATTCTAATTACAACGGAATTCTTTCTCTCTCTCTCTCTCTCTGTTTTTTATTTTTTTTATTTTATTCTACTTATTTTATTGCTACTTTTATCCATTCTTCATCTATTTCTACCATTTCTTGAATCTATTCATTTATTTTCCAACTTATTCTTTAATTTTAATATTTACTTATTTCATCCGCATTTATTGCTCATTTTTGTTTCATTTACTTTCATCTATTTTTATCACTTCATCGTTAATTTTATTTATTTATTTATTTTTTTTTTTTCAGCTTTAGTTTTAATTTTGTCACCGGTTTTATTGCATTTTATATCTGTGCACATTCTACGTTTACATTTATTTACGTTCTACATACCGCATGAGGGTCCCAGGGTGAATAAATGCTTCTCTCTCTTTCTCTCTATCTCTTTTTCTATTCCAACTACCGTAACGGTGCAAAAAAACCGTTGTAACATCCGTACATTAGCACACTACACTGCATTAGGTAATTTGAACAACGCCGTCCGCATCAGAGACAATTTCAGTACCTAAAACGAGGGATGGTGCGGGGGGACGTTTGTTGGGACATTAGTGACGGAAGAGTGACCACTGGGAATTTGAGGACAGCTGGTATGTGTATATAATACCAATGTAAATAGGGATGGTGCTTTCAGGAATGCGAGCAAACTTGGCGACAGAGGAATTGTTTAATTGCTCGCCGGTCGGGTGTTACAGGCGTACAAAGCCGAAGCAACACCTTGTCTAGAGAAAAGCGTCCCCTGAGAAAATGCGAGAAATAAATCATGAGACAAGCTCAATGCGGGGGAAAAAGAAACGTGGAAGCAATTTGAGCGCGTCTGAGTTTGAAAAATACGGAAATTGCGAGGTCAGTGTACGTGTATAATGGACTCGGAATGGAAAAAGAGGATGATACTTTGAATTATCGATGAAAAGCGATCTATGCGAAGAGAAGAGAAGAGAAGAGAAGAGATTTAACAAGGAAACACAAAAAAAAGGAAAACGAAAAGAGGGTTACAGTGAAATCGCGTGTCTCCTCGGTTCGCGTGGCAACGAACCGTATAAGAACCGAATTGAATTCCATACTCTTTTGCAATTATACACAGCGAGACGAGCTTTCACACCCCCGCCCATTAAACGCCGACCACCCAAGGATGCACGTAATGCACCACTGGAACATCACGCGAGGATGGCTCCATTCCTCGTAACGCAAAGGCAAGATTTTCGAAAGGTTCGGGGGAAACAGGCGACAAGACAAGGGAATAGAAAAAAAAAAATAAACAAGCAAGGATAACAGAAAGGAAAAAAGAAAAAGAAAAATACGGAAGGATGGAGAAAGAAAATTCAATTGCAGAGAAATGAACGTGATTATAAAAGCTCAGACGTGTGCCTAGCCACGTAAGAAATAACTTTATTTCCTCCAGCCAAAGAATTTCTATCAAAGGAAAGAGACAAGTGGGGAGCTTCAGCTGCATGGTTGCAGCCGGATGCAGGCTGCTTCCACTTATACTCCCAAGAACTATTATTGTAGAGGAATAGGAGGTCGGTGTCTAGAGAATCTTCTCGATCCGGAGTTTCAACCTTCCACCTTTCGCGAAGGAACGAGCCAAACGAAAACTAAGTGAAATAAAAATACAAGTTGTGTAACACTAGATTTTAGACCATTAAATGTAGTATTCTATGATATTTTGAGTCGCCAATTATACGTATCTGAAATCAGATACCATATTTGTACCTTAATCAAAAGTTGTAACAGCGCTTCTTTGATTATCGATTCACATTTTTTCATTCATTCGCCTTCGGTACCTTACCTTATAGATTTTATTGGTATGAAAAGAAGTAAAGAAGTTGACCGAGGTTAAAACGAAACCCTACACGGTATTACTTCGAGTTACGAATAACAAATAGAAAAAGAAAAAAAAAAAAAAAACACCAGAACAAATTTTATAAAGGAAGAAAAATTACTTGTTGTTTTATAACGCGTCGTCTGCACTTTGCAAAGTTTAAAAAATTAATTCGATTAAACCGCTTAAATACCGTAGCGTTTCGTTAATCCGTAAAAAAAAATAAAAAATCACGCCGACGTGTGTAAAACGTGTAATCGTCGTTTGCGTTTAGTTCGATCGCATGTATTTGTACTTAGGTAGAAATTACGCAGAGTGCAAATGCGTGATAATATATGATTTGGGCCTTGCGAAATTGAACGAAACTCTACGTTATTCCGTCGCACCTATTTATCACAAACTGCAGCTCAGGGAATAGGGAGCGAGGCTTGATTTTGCGGTCTTTGCCTAACGGATGTAAAGTAAACTTGACGTATACATCGTATAAGTATTATGTACGTACACCTTCCTCCGGCTTATTGTTAAACATCCGGAACCTTAAGTCGAAATCTCGTCTATTATTATTATCGTTGTTATTGTTATTGTTACTGTAATTATTATAATACACGTTGCGCGGAGAGGAGTCGGTTTCGATCCCCGCTATTATTTAGTATCCCCGTGACTGCCCCGCACTTTGAAAATTAGTTTCCCTAACCGACGTGAGGCCGAAACTGAATGGAAACCAACACGCAACACGGCCATTCCCTGTAATCATTATTATTATCGTTGCTGTGTTGTTGTTGCTACACGTACGCGCATCCGACTGCTTTACAAGTTTTATTAGACTGTTCTGGATACGGAGAACAAGCGAAATGATTCTAGTAAGCGTTGAGAAAAAAAAAATAAATAAAAAAATTACCGATCCGGAATTGGATTTAATTATATGCGGGAGTAAAACGAAAGGCGAATGAAAATGCGCGTTATTTCCAGTTTGCCGGTAAATTTGTTGAGGAAAATTTTTCGGAACTGAAAATCTTGGATTATTCGGAATTTCCATGTTTCAGATTTAAAAACTTTTTCTCACATACGCACTTTCGTAACTTGGACTTGTCGAAGTTTTGCCTTTTTTCGCATAATTTGTCCTTCCTTAATTTTTTCCTTTCGAAACTTTCGGACTATTCGATGTTTCGTCAAGGTTTGACTTCTTTACTTGAAGTTTCGCCGGCAAGAAATTGGGAATTCGACGCTTCCGGAACTTATCGAATTCGGAATTTCAACACCGGCCCTGCATCCATACCTGTAGTCCCGTACCTTGCAGAGAATATGATAATGGATAAAGTTACGGGTTAGTTTGATATTAGCATACCGTGCGGCGTATGTACTTCCCACACCTCGAGGCACACGTGTAACGCACATATTCCTAACGAGCTCACACCGCTATCTGTGCTGACCGCATGCCGAGTAATCTTCTTCGCTATATGTATACACACACACACACACACACGTATATATATATATATATATATATACTATGCCTGCCACCGCCGCTGTCCGGTTCTGCAAACTGTTTTGCATTTACATTAAACGAAAATGTTTTCAACTCGGACACATATATATATTTTATACAAATATTTGTATGATAAAAAGAGCGAGAAGTTTAAATGAGCAAAATTGGGAGAAAATAAAGAGAAATGTGGGGGCAAACATGGTCTGGAAAAATCGTGCGGTTGATTTTTTTAAATCTATATATATATATATATATATATAATGCGATGACAAAATTTCCTCAAAGAGATTGGCAAATTTTCACCACGTGACGAAGAAGCTGTTGTTTAAATTTGCTCTTCGCTAACGTATTTTTTCAGACAAAATAGATGACAAAATTTAATTGACAAAAATAAATTGCAATTATATCAAATTCTCCTCTGAAAATTGATTAAAATGTATTGCAGTTTCGATGATTGTGAATTGATTGGCGAGGAGCGGAAAGAAAATTCTTTTCGAAGTATCTTTAAAGTATCGGTCTCACGTTTTTTTCATATTAAACAAACGTCTGTTATACGCGCAAAAAGTATGATATTACGAAAATGAAAAACCGTGCCTGTTGAAAATTAAATCGATCTTGTGCGATACGAGTAAGATAGGAAAACACGCAGAGAAAGCTTCAAGTACGTAGATTTATATGCTGATGCTTTTTTTATCGATTACTTCCGGTGCAAAAATCTACTCGGCTCGTTACCCGGTATCGACTATTTTATGCCTGCCTCGCAGCTATATTTCAGACGTATTTCCCGTAGTTACGGACACTGCATCATCTTCGTATCCGTGTGTTGTATACCAGTGCAGTTGCGATATCGTAAAGTTGCGTATTGCTTCTTAGAAAAATACTACTCATCTATCCCTGATCGTGTACCCAAGAGTTGAGAAAAGTGATGAAAATAAATTGTACAGAAAGTGGAAATTCCACGTGAACCCGACCAACTTCTGACCCTCGTTATTTTTGTTATTCTCTTTAAAAAATTTTCTGCAATTCTCCCAACTCTGAAACGGTAATCTGGATTTATTCAGATTTTTTATTCTCCCTATCAATTATTTACAATTATTGAGAATCATTTTTCTCAAAATTCTCGAAAAACTGTACTTGTTTTCCAAACATTTCACTATTAATTTTTTTCGTCAACCAAAACATTGTTTAAACGGTCCGAAGATCCCAAAAAATTCCTGATACTTGTACTTCAATTGTATTCGTCCAAAGGTTTCAACTTGTTCATCTTCTCGATGTAAATATAAATTTTTCTCTGCTAGTTTCGCCTTTTTTTTTTTTTTTTTTCCTCAACTTTTACGGGCACTCATTTACGGGGCACTTTGCTATAAAATTACGGCATATCCTGATTACCGTATTGTACAGTGATTGTCAGGGGCGTAATTGTTTCGACTTGATTAATGCGGAGCACCTGAGCTTTCTCCTCTTTCCCTTTCCCCTCTTCAATCCAGCCACGCCATCCCCCCATCTCCACCACAATCAGAGGCTGCAATGATGTACGTGATATACACGTATACAACTACTCAAAGAATTTCAACTATTTATTGAAATCCGTTGATCAACATAATTGACAAAAGAAATAAAACAAGTCCAAAGTTTTGCTTGCGATTATAAATATTAACGATTCAAACGTGAAGGTGATTACTATTATTATTATTAATTTATTGCCAAATTGATACAACCGTCATCCTATGCGTAAAACTTGTTTCGAAAATCCAGTGATTGTTTAAAAAAAAAAAATAATAATAATAATAAAAAAAAAATAACGTAATAAAGGAACACACATTTTCCGGGAGCTTTTCTCGCTCCTTATCTTTTTCATTTATGAAATTTGGCGGGCAAGGTTATCGCTGTCGGGAGCCTGAATCTTGGAACCACCCGTCGATATTTAATCTTCCATTTTTCATCCCGAGGCGAAAACCCGCGGATAGTTAAGAATCTCAAGTAATCAATATTTCGTACCCTAAGCTCCGAACTACGGCTTAAAATACAACGCAATTTCGCCAGATCCGCATTTCTCGACTGAAATATTAAGTCTTAATGAAATAAATAGAGTATAATATAAACATTCGGGCAATATATTAGGTACAATAAAAAAATAAAAATAAGTAAAAGAATTCTGTGAAACGAAAATCACGTTCGAGCTTGAAAATAATAATCAAATACATAGGTATCGCAATTTAAAAATCTTCTTATTCTCGCTGTTCAATTGTCGAAAATTCAGACAAGCGCGCCCGAAAGAGTTATCGATCAAATTGAAATTAATTACATCAGCGTTAAGATTTGAATTCTAAAGGGGATTGAAAAATGTATCCTCCGGATGAAATAACAAAGGATAATGAAGAAATCCGCTACCCCGATAGGTACACTTTTCAACGAGATTTTAAGCACAAAACTTCTCGAGTCTTGTCATTCGTCACGAAACGAAGGAATAAATCGTCCCCGATGCTTCAAAGTTTCTCAACCGATTCATCAGCTTCCTCGCTAAATTCCCAGGCCTCCGGTATAATATGGACCGCTAACCATGTTACATCGGTGCGTACTTAGGTGCCTGTGTGTGTGTGCGCGTGTGTGTGTGTGTATGCATACCGACCCACTGCAGATTTCTCTTCCCTAACGAGAAACTCGTCTCCTCGTTCCACGTAAGAAATTCAGAATATTAATTACGCGCCCTTATAGGTATACGAGTGGGTGCGAAATAGAAACGATTTGATTTATCGTTTCAGGGTTGTACGGGATGATGGGTTTCTGGGTAATTTATACATGGGGAATTCCATCCGAAACCAACCAACGTCTGACCCGTGCCGTTTTTGATTTTGTTCAAATTTTTTTTCACACTTTTCATTTCACTGTTCAATTATTTACAAATATCGAAAGGGACTTTTCTTCAATCTTTCGATAAATTATCAGAGACCGTATTTTCTCTTCCAAACATTACAAGATTTCGTTTTTCATTATTTTTTCCGTACCTATTCGAAAATGTTTTTGGTCATCTGAGACGTTGTTTCAACGATCTGAAAATTACCCAAAAATTCTCAAAAGTTTTATTCTACGCTTGAAAAATTTTTAGACCGGTTTCATTATGAAGCGATTTTCATCTTCTTCTTTGTTTTTTTTTTGTTTTTTTTTTTTTATCAACTTTTAAGTGAAAAATAGAAGTTTCGAGAATTTTCGGAGAATTTTCAAACCATTTAAACAATGTTTTAATTAATCAAAAAATATCACAAGTATTCAAGGTACCGTTTCGGAGTTGGGATAATTGAAGGAAAAATGTTAAACAAAATGAAAAATGTTGAGGGTCGTACGTCGGTTGGGTTCGCATGGAATTTCCCATATATTCCCGGCCCGAGTACCTAATCGAAAGAATCTTTTCTACCGCACTGTCAATTACGAGAAAAACCACCGTGCGCGTGTGAATATTATTCTCCCCCTAGCCTTCCGAAAATCCCGTCGCATCAATTTTCCCCTTCCCCCCCTACAACGACATTTGTATAACCTGAGCTAAAATCGCTGGATCATTTTTTATCTCGTTGTATATTTTTCATCCTTGCTAAAAAAAAAAAAAAAACATGTTTCAACCGTCAAATTTTGTGTTTGAAAAAAATTTATCTCGGTCAAACGTCGATTAACAATTTTTTTTTCTCTCTTGCCAACAACTGTCTAAAAATGGCGAGATTCGATACATGAATTATTAAATTACTCTACTGTTCTGTAATGCGGAAGAGAATATTTTTTTTTTTTTTCTTTTAGCCTCTCGTTGTCGACTCCCGCTTCCCACCTGCATATAAAATATCCTCATCCTTGCACTAATTTCATCCCCCTAAACCACACAATTTCTTCCCTGAGTACCGGCGCAGCTTTTCCAACTGCATAAAAGGCGAAGTATTCCCGGCTCGTTTGTTAACCGAATTTGCATACATCGTTCAAGTCTCGTAGCGGCAAGTACTTATTATTTTATACCAACTACCGGAAACCTTGTGACATTTTATCAGCACAAAGCAGCTCTGATTTTGTCTAGATATTCTTATCGTTATTAATTTATCTTTCTTTCCCGAGAGAGTCATTTTATTTTGTTTTTCTCTGTCCATTCAACTTTAGAAAACCATATAAAAAAAAATAAACAATCCTCTCAGTCTCTTTGATAATTACACAAATTACAAAAGTTACAACATACATACGATTCGAATAATATTATATATACTGAGAAAAATCATTTTTAAGCAGGGAAATATTTCTCTCCGAGCATAGAATATTGCTGTAAAAATTCGCATTGAAAATTTTCAATAACGAGTTGCGAAATTTCGCGCCAAATGCCGGTTTATCTACGCGTAATGAGCAAGCGGTAACCGCGGTTGCAAATGGACAGTGAATTCCTTGAACACTGATCCCGTTGACCGAACCCATAGCCGGTGAACACCGAATAGCAGACGGGCGAGGAAATGGGCGAACTGGCCATTTAGCGGTCGACCGCGACGTAATCATTTGAGGTATCAACTAGAAAGGGGTTTCACCGTTTCGCCTTGAATGCCTACGTTTTCCCCTTTGTACTCGGCGATCAGCAGCTTTTTTACCACCGAGTTGCCGGATCGCAAAAGTTGGGGCAAAGTGCACCATCGGTACAGGATTTACCTTTTGCTTCACATTTTTTAAAACGCGAATCGATGTGTCGCTGTACTTTTAGTCGATTCAAGAAGGTTGGTCAAACAAAAATCGATCCGTTTTTGTACGGATTTTATTGGCCAACCGGTCCCCTTGATACTGTCAAAAAAGAATTTGGAAAAAAGAATATTACGATAGTCGAAAATCCACGTACTTCTTAATCAAAGTTCAATTCACGTTAAGAAAAAATTTTTTTTAGTAAGAATTTTTTCACATCGATGATCCAACTCATCCTTGTGATATTTTCGTCGGAATTTAAAAAATCTAATATCAGATTCGTAATCAGCGAGCCCGTGATCCAAAGACCAAATAAAATACTTATCTTGTTACAAATGTTGGCTCGGCACAATAATGCGTGACACAAAGGGTTGAAAGATGAGAATGATTGCGCTTCTCCTCGACGACCGTACGGCTTTCGGCATATTCGTTCAGGAAAATTCCGTTTCTCCGATTAACTCTTAACCGAGAACTCTTGCCGCGCGCGGCTACAACCCCTGATGAAATCCCTGGATAGTTGGTGGAGTTGTCGGAAGGGATGTAAAAGAGGAAAGAGGGGGGGGGGGGTGGGACGTTAGCGGGATTCAAATGAGCAACGGTCAAGCGGTGGAATTGCTTCGAAACTTGACCTAAAACTGTCTGTCAGATAGGGGTATACGATATATCGGGCTCGCGGAAGAGAGGGGTGAAAAAAAAAAAAAAATAAAAAAATGAATTCCAACCATCCCCTTAAATTTTCCGATCGTAGCTAGTACGAAAAACGGATCTATCAGAAAACGTGAATATATTTTAAATCGTGCGATATGCGTAATGTTCCCATGATTGTTGATCAACTTCTTGATTATTCCGCGTCTTGTCACTGGCCTGCGCTTATTCGCGTCGCGGTTTAGAATTGTCGAGCTAAGGGGATGACATTCCAAAAAATACCGATATTCAAATCGATCCATTGAAGCGGGATACGAAGGAACAGAAATTGGCCAAACTCGAGGCATCTGGCTCCTTGCCAGTTGAACCTTGTCTGGTGCCCCTTTTGCGGACCAACTTCATCCTGCAAACCTCTCTCTCTCTCTCTCTCTTTTTCTCTGTTTCTCTCTCTTTTACTCCTGCAGCACAACTGCGTGCAGAGTTTTAATTACATTTTCGAACTCCTGACCGCAGCGTTTTACATCTATATATATATATATATATATATATGCGTATACATTACACCCACTTCAAGGCCGTTTTACTCGCGATCAAAAACTCATCCTCATCTGTGTGTACGGTACATCGTATTTTTTTTTCTTCTTATTTTTTTTTTTTTTTTCTTTCTCCCACATTAACTTCTCTTCTGTTTCAAATAACACAGAGTGTATAGGTGATGGCAAAGTTTTCCCATATATGCAGGAACCTGGCCAATTCACCGAGTAGAGCTTATAGGAATTAAGTAAAACTACTTTTCGGGTGAATGTATAATAACACACTGCAGGGTATAATCGTGTTTTTTCCTATTGTACAGAAACTTTTCGACGGTGAAACGTGTGTTTAAAAATAAAACAAAAATAAAATCACGATTGCGGGATAAACCCTTTTTAACCGAATAGCAAACTGAAAATGCCTGGCCGTTATTTATTTCCGTTTTTCATAGTTACACAAGTTATTATCCAAAATGAATAACAGACTTTTACACCATTATTGGGAAATTTTTCGCTGTGCAATTTCAGTACATTCAGAAAAGGACGTAAACCATATCAAACTTATTATACTTTCGCCTCTGTAACTCTACGCGTATATATATATATATATACATACATACATATTACTTTGTTATTATACATAAGCGAAATTTTTCTCTCTTCGTCGCGCCCTATAGACAATATTCGTTATTACGGATCTAAGAAATTTTTTTTCTTTAAATAAAAAAATTAAATAAAATAAAAATAAAAACCGTCAACGTGAAATTCTTACAAATTTTCGTCAATTCCATTTCCATCTCGCAGTGATTAATTATCTTTTGTAAAGTTGTACACGATACGCGATTCGCAGAACTTAAAGACTTACAGACACGAGAGTTTCCAAAAGTAGTGAAAAGACGCGGGTCGGCGATACTGGGCGGAAAAGAATGATCTATAATGGGGGGAAAAAGACGAAAGGTTATACAGCTGCTGTACCACCGTCCTTAGAGGCGTGACTGTTAGTTATCACGTAATCATGTAATCTCGTTAAGCGAACCTGTGCTCCGCGACGCGAGGTGACTGCACACCTGCGGACTGAAATTACAAAATTAAACGACGTTGAACCAGAGAGAGAGAGAGAGAGAGAGAGAGAGAGAGAGAGAGAGAGAGAGAGAGAGTTGGGTGGAGCACGACGACGGTCACCGTAATCGAGTTACCTTTCGTTTTCGACCTTACGGCCCGTAGAAAAAGAAAACGTAAAACAAAAAGAAAAAAGAAAAACCACTGCTAAATTATCCTCCCCCCCCCCCCCCCCTTTTCATTTACAGAATCAGACGTCCCCAAAATTTTCTTCCTCGTCTGCATCTGATACAATTAAACAGTAGTTTACTTTAATTTATGTGTGAAATTTTCGTTACGATTTTAATTGTCCGACGAAAGATGAGGCAAGGAAAATCGTAAATACTGTTATATAGTAATTAAAGGAATGTTGAATAATTTCAATTTTTTCTACAACTAGGGACGGACGTGATATTTTGTAGAATTTATAAAATCTTCTTTTGTTCAATGATATTAATTCGTTGTGGGCTGATGTTGAAACAATTAACGAGGGGGATAAAAAATTATAAGTCCTTGTCGAACGTTTAAACATTGATTTAAATCAATCAACATCGACAAGTGAATATTCCACGAGTTTTTGTAACGCACGTCACAAGCCAAAATCGAACAAATATTTAATCCACAGTCCTTAACGAATGAATTTGCTTAGATAAATTGAAATTTTCTCAAGTCAATGTGTAAATAATTTTTTTTCATCTCGCAAAACAACAAGTAAACATTCGTTCGATTAAAATAATAATCACATTGTTTAAAGTACAGGATCGTTGCGTTGGGTTGTTTAGTCAATGCGATGTAAAAATAAAGAAACAGAACAAAAAAAAAAAAAGAAAAGAAAAAAAAAGAAGTCCGAGCGTACCTCGGTGTTCGAAATATAATTGAAACCTCTGCCTAATACAACCCGCCGCAGCATTGGCGACGAAATTGACGTTAAACAATTTTCGCTTCATTGTATATATGTGCAAAAAATATATATATAATGAAAATCCCGAGTGTCGAATGAAAAATATCGGTACACGCCGGAAGAGAACTAGCGCACATTGTGCAGTCAGCGATCATTTATCACGCTGCGGGACCCCGTTCGGATATATTCCACCTCCCTTGTCCGCCCCTGGACCGAGACCCGAAAATCCGAGGGGTGCCACGAACTGGGCAAAGTGCGCGTAGCTGGTATAATATTCGATACAGATACCCGCTGCAGGGCTCGGGGAGCATCCTGCCCGTTGTACCTGTAACTTGTGGTTAATTAATTGATTAATTAATTAATTAATTAATTAATGACCAACACCGGAGAGCCGCGTTGTGTGATTAAAACCCGTCACGCGTTACATCGCAGCGAAGCCGCCGACGGAAATCAGAAGCTGATTTTAAAATTTATCGTTCTGGAATTAAACTGATCGCGGAATTGTTACCGATGGGTGAAAAGAGAATTATAACTAACGGCTTTGGACTGGCCGTGAGCCAGCCATCGAACTTCCCGTTCTCACACTATAGGTGCCAATTTCATATGAAAAAATGAAATACTAATATACAAATCGAATTTCGAACTGCAAATTCAGATTTTAGAAGCCCTCGGGTATGAGATGAAAGTGTGACCATTTTTTTTTTATTTTTTGAACCACTGTAACGGATCCACCGTTGAAAATTTTCGAAGTCTGATCTTGGATTCGTCATCGGTGACGCAAAAAATCACCACCCACGAATTGCTACCACAAACCGAATATTTTTAGTCATTTTCGTCCACCATATTGGATTCGCTGTTTCGGATTTTGCAAATCTGATCTCAGATTCGTAATCAGTCCCGAAACAAACGTTCGAGTACCAATTTTCACAAAATTTCAAATGTTTTTGTTTTTTATCCAGCCTATACAATGCTCCGAATTTAAATTTTGCAAATCTGACTTTAGACTCGTGATAAGCGACCCAAAAAATCTTACTGTACCAATTTTCCTTCGAATCCATTCATCCGTTCTCAAGACATATATTCATCATATTTATTTCATTTCATTGAATTTTGTTATTTCAATAATTGAAAAAGTAGCGAACCAATCAAAGCCAGAATCCAATCAGTTCTGAGTTTGGAAAAGCCGCGTCGATCGAGACTAAAATCAATACAACACCGGTACAATTCATCTGTATCTGTTCTCTTATAATAGCGTCATATTTAATATATAATAAAATTTACCGGTGGTTATTAATTACTCCTGTCCTCAACGTTATACGTGTTGGTATTATAGGTATGTGTATATGTATATAAAAAATATACATATATGTGCATAAAAGTATCGATATCCTGACGTGATTGAGTGCCTACGTGTAATACGTTACACCTCAACCACAGCCGCAAAATTTCTAAAGCTGCAACGCTCGGGTTTAAAACATATAGAGTAACGAATACGCAGGACACTTCCGGTTCTACTAAATATCAACGTTGTGTAACACGTATCATCGCTACACGCGGTACGACGCAAATTCGTTAATTCTCAATATTCCAGACGCCGAAGATTTTGGTTAAACGATTGAAATCGATTTCACGCGCAAAAGAATAAAATGAAGGAAGAAAAAAATCCCCCCTTCCCGAAAAAAGCATGACAAAAATCGACGGTAAACGTGCGGCGTGACATAGAATTTCTAGTTCGGAGTGAACACGGCAGTGTGTAAACTTGTCCAATTCACATCAAATATGCCGTCTGTCTTCCGTTGTTACCGGCGTTAGCCCAACTGCAGCATTCGGGATGGTCAACCATCGTGCAAATACCCGTTTGGTGGCTGCTGCGGGAACAGGAACACGGGTGTGAACCACTCTCGCAATATTTGTCGAACGGGTTAGTGGAATATGTCGCGTGTATATGCGGGCGGCTTCAAAACCTTCGTAAAATTTAGGAACGGGCACCGCAGGAACGATTCGCACAACATTTTAATTTTCATCAGGGATGACACACGACGCTTTGGTGACGTTGAATCGAAGGTCCGTCAACCATGGCGTTTTACATTCTTCAGAGAAACAGAAAGAGAGAGAGAGAGAGAGAGAGAGGGAGCTTTTACAGATACCCTGACAAGGAAGGTATCTTGACTTCATGCGGACTACGTTGTAGTAGGCTAAAAACTAAGTGTTTGATAAGCGAAGGGTTCATTGGCAAAGCAGCCAAACTCAAATTGTCGATCAGGCTGATTTCAAATGGCTTAGGATAGTGAGAAGTGAGAAACCCTTCGTGTAATACGAGGAATACAAAAAGACAGGAATGAGAGGTGCTGGATCCATAGCTCGAGTTTCGTTGCGTGTTTAGCGCTTGCTGGTTATAATGGGTATACCGTAACCTTACCTCGAGTTTATGGAGCGGCATACCGCCCCCAAGCCGCAAACCCTCTGCTCGTTTTCTCCACTTTATTGAAAACTCCTCCTTCAACCGCGTGGTTATAAATTCAGAAGACTTCGGGGGGGTGGAAGGAAAGCGTTACGTCCCGACGCCTTTGCCGAGGAGCGAGCGAGGTTTGGGTTGTATTATTAATATTATAACGCGGAAAATAGAGACGGGAAACGGTCATCGATCATCCGGGCTTGTTTTACCTTAATAAGGCCTCTTTAGGTCACCTCTTGAATTCAATTATCCACATCTTTAACGTCGCCGTGATCCTTGGATAGAAATGTGATACCGATGATGATGTACTTCACGGGTACTGTAGAAGAAAAATCCTGTGCGAACTTTTATTTTAACATCACCGTTTCCTACACGCCGTACAATTCATCCAAATTTTTCTCACCAAAGTAACACCGTCGTTATTCATTGATTGGAAATCAGTACTTTCGCGAAGTCTTAAAACTTCTCGACGGCAATTTTTTTCCATTTGGAAAGAAAAAGAAGAAAAATGGCTCAAAAAATGCTCTCCTCCTCCGTCATTCTCGTCCGAATACCGCTTGTTTCCCAATTCGCCTTCGGCTAATCTCCGGACAGCGAGAGATGTTTAAGGTTTACCACCAGAGTCTTGTCGGAGAACAAGGGAGTAACGGAGGTTTCCCTAATCCGAATTCCAACCCTTGGTATCCGGCCCGATTATGGTCGTGGTCAAAGTGTGCCAACGTTCAGCGAGGTTTCGCGGTCTTGGGATTTCCCATCACCTGTCTTTGAGCTCTACCTTGTACGGTACCATACCTTTAGAAACCGACCAACTTCAGACACAAAGAGACGCTGCTGCAGAGATGCCTCGGTTAGGCTCGGGGTGTTCCCACTTTAGCCGCGTGTTGGCACATAAAGCCACCAAACAGAGATCGTGCATCAAATCAAAAACTTCCTGTTTAACTTGCCGCGAGGTAATTTTAACGCCCGAAACTATACAGACACTGACTTGAGAGTGTTTGTTCAAGACGTTGCGAAACGCTCGGGGAGATCCTACTGGAATCTTGTCTCTCAACGTCGGGAGAATCACGAACATTACGTGAATTCCTGATCCTTGATGCGCGGGGATATTCTAAACCCTTGTGCAGTAACGAACGAATTCGGTTCCGGATACGAGAATATGAATATCCGTGATGTTACAGGTCTTGGACATTCGTTGCCCGGAGAGTTTTTCTCGTTGCTTATCTGACGTCTGCGGTAAATGTCAGAGTTCGCCCGGCGATAAAACCCTACGAAAAAGACAAACCACCATGGGGCTTTTTTGTCGTCTAGAGTCGACTCGACGGCATTTTCAGTGAAGCAACTTTGTACAAGTTGGCTTCGGGAGCGGTGAGGTTAAGCGGATTCTGGCCGATTACAGAGCACCGCAACTTCAAATGTGCTACCGCTGCTTCTGCTGCTGATGCTCACGGAACATCGCAGCATCCGATGTGCCGGAAGCTTGTTCCTCGAGCAATGAGATCACAAAAGAAGGGATGAAACCTTGCAAGCTGACAGACAACGAGAAAATCTTACGATATAACATATTTGGTACTTTTATCCATTCGCCAAATTCTTCATTCTCGACGTTTATTTCTGTAATAAGAAATAATTCTTCCAACCCCTCGTCGCACCCTCAATAATTCAAGCTCATGGTCTAACACCACCCGTACCTATATAATACGCGTTTCTAGTGCTAGTCATCGTGCGTTTTAATCACACCCTTTTGCGCCGATGTGAAAGGTGGCTGCTATCGGCCGTTAATGGTCTACGGATATAGTAGTAGGGGAGGAAGAGGAAAGGAGGAAAACGATTCCAACGTTATAGGTTATGTTAACAGCGGGTCGCTACCCGATGGGGTACCCATTCCCCGTTTCTCGACGCGGTGTGCAGGAAATAGCGAAAAAAAAAAAAAATAATAAATAAAAAAATAAAAGGAATGCGAACCTCTTATAGTCCAGGAACAAACGTTCGAGCTCATCCTTTGAAGATTATTGTTATTATTGCTTTTTTTTTTCATAACCGTTTGTCCGTGCTAAAATTTATATTTTACAAATCAACCAGCAGTGTTCGTTTGTTAATCATTATGATCGTTTCTATTTTGCGAACGTTGTAACTCCGATTGATCCATTTTTTTTTTTTTTTTTGTTTTTCCACCTTCTTCGCTCACGAAAATTTCTTGCGATGGCTTTACTTTCACTTTCTTTTGCTCATTCTCTTTATTTACCCCCGTTTGAGTGCAGCCGCCGCGACGCAACATCTCGAAAAAGTTCTCCCCTGAATGGGAGAATGAAAATATCGAAACGACACTTTCCAAGTAATCACGAGTATCTAACGCGCGGATTGGTGCTGCTGGTGCTGATGCGGCAGCGGAAACCAACGCTTTCTAAATTGGAGTCACAAATTGCAAAAAAAGTAAAGAAAAGGAAATTCTTTCTCACGGTGTATTCCGACCTGTGAGTAAAAAACGGGCGTGTGGATCGAGGAGTGTTTCGATGGAACAAAAACTGGCACGATTATTACGTATTTCGTGATGACGAGAAATCACGTGAGGAATAAATTTTATTTCGATTACACGATTACTCATCGTTTCCAAGATATCATATGATTTCAATTAGCATTGTGATTACAAAATGATTACCGTAATGTTGATATAGGTACTGATAAGAAAGAAAAAAAAAAAAAAAACAATTCAATGGCAGAGCTTAAATCACTGACGTACCGATTTTATCGATACGATAAGGGAAAAGCGAATTTCGTTGCTGACGGTTGTTCCCAGAGGATATATTTTTTATGTCGACGGGTGAAAAAAGTCCGCCACGATATGCCGTTGAAAAGCGTTGGACGAAGGAGGAGAAAAGAAGAGATTGAGCCTCTGGTCAAAAATCCCAAAGTCTAAAAGCCTGCCACACCGAATCTGTTTCGCGATGCAAGTTAAACGGAAAAATATCGGATACTGGTTTTTAGAAAATCGTGGGATTGGTCGGTAGTTTGAGTCTCGGGAAGAGCGTTAATGCCGGGCTCTTTTGACCGGAACTAAGGCACTCCCGTCTCTTTGGAAGAAGAGTAGAAAAAAGAAAAAAAATAAATAATAAGTGAAAGAATAAAAAAAAAAAAAAATAAAAAAAAACTGTCTCGACGTGATTTTAATACCGAGGAGGTCGACAAAGCAGAAACGAGATGATGAAAAACGCGGCCTCTATATAGCTCTAGAAAAAGAAGGTACAAAAATGGGAAAGAGGAAAGTAATCATAATAATATATACCCCTGATATACCATAAGATTCAAGTTTCGCTCATTGCCTCGCGTCCATCTTTACGATCGTCTAGGGTTACCATCCCTTACTACACACTATAAAAAACTGGACAGCCTTATTTCCGGACGGCAATCCTACGTGAATGTCATTTATTACATACACCTATAATATAATATACACCTATGTATATTACGAAAGTTTACCGCTTACGATGAAAATAACGAACAACGCGAAATATGACGATGCATTATATATAAATATTACATATATATATATATATATATATATATGGGAGGGTCAATTATTTCCAATAAGAAAAAAAAAATCAATCGGAATTATTTCGTCCGTTGTATGAAATAGCTTCGTCGTGTTTCAAAATCTCTGACTTGTGAAATCACCTCATGTACAATATATATTTTTATAAATTCCAGCAAAAGAGCAAAAAGCTCTTCGGAGCAGGCAGGGAAAGAAATTGTAACAATGAATAAAAGTGCAAAAAAAAAAAAAAAAAAAAATAGAAAGCAAGAGAGAAAGAAACACGACGATAAAAAAATCTTTAAAAATTACCAACGACGACGAGAAAAGCCGGTACGTACAGCCGACTCGGTGCGGGTCACTTTGGTTAAAAAGTATGGAAGGCTGGTTTATCAGGAAAGCTGCTCACGTACTGGATGAATGTCTTATTTCTTGAGTTGAAAACTCTCCGTGAGCAAGAATAAAAAAAAAAAGCAAAAAAAAGAAAAAAGAAAAGAAAAAAAGAAACAATACAACAAGCAAGAGAATGAAAAAAAGGTAGATTTTACAAAAGGTGAGGGGACCGAGAAGAGAGAAAAACCTTGTGCGTCAAGTTTCCCCTTTTCAATTGATCCTTCAGAATTGCATACGATGTTATAATAATTAAATTCTTCTCTCGGAGGAATGTTTGAAAATTAATAAATAAAAAAAAAAAAAAGTGTCGAATTTAATGTTTTACATCACAGAAATAAATCCGAAGTATAAAATCGCGTTTCGTGTACGATGACAACGCTGAGGCGTGGTTGGTCAATGCCAAGTTTTCGTTAGGTAAATATAAGCGAAATTTTTTATCCCAGCTTTCGGATTATCCGCGCTTTTCATTTATCGTCGCTGCCGCGAGTCCGGCATCCGATTTAATTGTGGTTCTCCCCGTGTGCTCTTTGGGTAAACTTACTTGCTTACCGAAAGTGTTTTATACACAGAGAGAGGTATTCGGACATTCAGGCATTAAATACCAGCAGCACGAAACGTGTTTTGCCCAATGTTGAAGATTCCTCGGTTACGTGTACGAAAGCACCCTTCTCTCGCCCTTCCATCCTTCACATTCCACGCACGTAACTCAGGATTATCGGATAACTGATGATATCGTCTTCCATGTGCCAAGCATCCCTCTGTTATATCCCGCAGTCTGGCCGTTGGTCACCGGTCGGGAATAATTTTTACTCTCGTTTGTTTCGTCGAGTGAGCTGGATTATTTGTTCCTTTTTTTTTTGCTTTCGTTCCGTTTCTTTGCAAAAACGTGTAAATAAAACAGTGAAAAATTTCCAAGGATAAAAGTTGAAAAAAAAAACAAAAAAAAAAAAAAAAACAGCGGTAATAAGCGTTTAAAAAAAAACACCTGTTACAAGGATTTACATCGGACAATCTTGTGTGAACCCTGTTGAAGTGATAAATTTGCGCTTTGCATCGTCTTAGACAATCAGAGATTACTCGATCACCGTTTCCACGTTTGTGATGAGAGAAAAATTGAAATAAAAAAAAAAAAATAAAAAAATAAAAAAAAAAGAAGAGACTCGAGGATATAATAATAAATAAGCTCGGGCGAATCATTCGTCGTGTCGGCGTAGCGGCGTTGAGGGATTTCGAAGGAATCGGGCAACTGGATAAGAAAATTGAGGGAAGGCTGCGTGTGATGGAGGGAAATACGTGAGAAAAATCACTATCGTGGATTATTGTGGTGAGTTTCCGAAGGGGGCCACCTGGCCCGGGGGATCCCTGAGGAAGAGGTGGCGGGGATCCCCCAGGAACGAGGGACTGGCGAACTCCTCGGGATGCAGGAGGGGAGGAAACCTGAGGGAGGACGCTCGTTTCATCTACATTTCCTACGCCCTTCTAGCGGATCTTCGTTACTTCGAACAGGTAAACAAAGTGAAACGGCGTAATATCTCGGTAAATATCTGAAAATCGGCGTGGCAATTTCATCGTTCGACGTTTGTCGAGTTTGTTTGTTTGTTTGTTTCTTTCTTTCTTTCTTTCTTTCTTTCTTTCTTTTTTAATCTTTCTTACCTTTCTTCCCTACCTTTCCTGATTTCAAACAAATTAAACCGAACGACACGAGGAACAAAAAATCAAAGTGTTTTCGCCCCGCGATTCAACGAGAATTTTTTTGGGTCTACGTCGTCGTCTTCGTCGTCTTCGTCGTCGTCTCCGAATTCTCGCACGGGTCGAATGAGATCGTAGCGGAAGACGTTGTACCGCAACCAAGACATTGATTAAAAGCTCCTCTGCGGTTTCTTGTCGCCCCTAAATCTCCCACTGTCCCAAAATACTTGAGAGAAACGTTTTAGCCCGGCTAAGAAACCGCGTTTCTACCTCCTCCCCCTCCCGCTCTTTCTCTCTCTCTCTCTCTCTCTCTAGGCAACGGAAACGCGTTAGAGAAACCTCGTAGATCCGTATCCAGTCTTCTTTTCCAGTCTCGAGACACGGCGTTATTTGTTTTTCCATTTTTGCCCATAATTACTTTTCATCACCTTCGGTGGCCTAGATACGAGAAAAGCGTTGGTTTGCGGTCGAAGATCATTTTTTCATTCGCAATATTCGGCATAAAAAATATTCCTGAATAAAATCGTTCGTTGAAAAGATTAGGAAAAAGAATTCACACGTACAAATTGCTGAACAGAGAGAAAGAGTTGGCAACTTTTCCTTCGACACACTTGACGCCTTTCGGAAAAATCGAAATCGCGGTTCGACCAGGCACGAAGAGCTTCGAAATTCTCTCGGTGTAATCGATCATCGTACCGTTCGATAATTCGCGTTCTGTGATTTCAATTCCTCGATTATAAAATCATCCGCAGCGTGAATTCAGAGCCAGGGAGAAAGAAAGGTTATTGCGAAAACGTTGAGAAATCCGTTTCTCTTCTCGGTACCGAGAGAAAGTAAAAAAAAAAAAGTAACAAGCAAGGATATTGCAGACAAAAAATTGTATTTGAATATAAAATGAAGTGACGAAAAAAAAAAAAAAAGAATACAAAAAAATTGGCAAGATATATAAATAGTGAAAATTCGAAAATTGGGATTGAAATAAGCCGGAAATGGTCCTTTATTTGTTTTTTTTTTTCTTAATTTTTAGATTTCAACCGTCGCAACTTGCGCCATCCCCATAACTCAGTCAAAGCGCCATATGTGACAATTGGTTAGCGGGTCGGGGTGCTTGCACATAAATACAAACGAAGCGTTAAATAAATTATCGACTCTTCCTACCCGAAGCACCGACGAAATGAAAACTTGGCAAGTGCAGGTGCAGCATCAGGATAAAAAAAAAATAAAAATATCTCGTCAACGGCTGGTGGTTCTCGCATAAAGGGGGGAGGAAAAATTATGCGTTTAGTTTGTACAAAAAATTTACAGGCACACGGAATGAATGATGGGAAGAAAAATGAAGTAGATAAACACGAGATTGAACTTTGCAACGTTACGTCTGTTATTAGGTATTCGAAGAAACATTGAAAGAAAAATTCCCGACTAGTTATCTTATAATTACGTACTTTGAAGAATTTGAATTTTCAAAATACATGTCACACGAATTATCACAGATTATTGCATGCTTTTATTTACAATCCTTATGTTCGAAATAGTGGCTTTTTTTTTTTATAAAAAATTCAACGATGCACGCATTGACGTCACACGGAATTCAACCTCGCAAGAAACAATGAGAGAGAGAGAGGTAAAAAAAAGAAAAGAAGCGTAAATGTAAAAAAACGTAAAATGAAAAATCGAAACGCGTTAGTTTTCTGATTCATCAACTGCAGCAACTGCGTCCCTTTTCCCTCGCTTTTCATTTTTGCTATTTTCGTTTCCATTTTTTCTCTCTCTTTCTCTCTCTCCCTGTCTCTCTTTCCTTCATAGCAACACGCTCTGCGCGCGCTTTTGACACGTACGGTCTACGTAATACGATTTCGAGGTGAAAACTGCAGCAACAACACGGGGTGGATACAGTGTATATGTATATGCGTATGTATATATATATATATGTATCGGGTGTCGTTTCCGTTCGTGTAAACGGAGCTGACGTCAGCAGAGCCCGCCTGCGGCGGAGAACAACGCGCGTTAAATGCGGGACGGAAACGAAACTTCGAATTCTGCGTCCCTCCGAATGACGATGCATGGATGGCATACATGCCGCTGCGGGTTGAAAATCGCGAGTGACACAATTTTCTGCTGCTCGAAAATCGTTGCCTCGCCTGAATGAGAAGAAGAAAAAAAAAAAAAAAATTGACAAAAAACAATGATTTCTGCTTGAAAATCGTGCCAATAACCATGAATGAAGAAAAACTTGGGAGATTGGCTGGTTGACGTCGGTGAATCGCGATGATCAAATTTACATTTACCGAAAAATAACAATAACAGTTGTACCGAGTTGGACGTAGGATTTGAAACGTCTTGAGGGTAAATGTTGCTTATAATAAAGTTGCGGTAAACGGGAGAGCAAACGGTCTAACGTATCTTAAAACAAACTGTCTAATTTCGCAACAAATTTACGAGCTGGTAGTGGTGGTGGTGGTGGTAGTGCTGTTTTGCTACTGCAAGAACTTCACTTTACTTCGGTGAAGAAGCGGCTGGAGGCAGCAACTAACAATCAGTGTACCGCCAACCGTGGACCAAAACGTCACGGTCTCTTTGAACCAACGTGTACGATAAAAATGAACGGAAAATGAAATAATACATCAAGTATAAGACGAACGAGTTCAAAAAAAAAAAATAACAAATAAAAAATCGCACAATTTATTCATTTTTTTTTTTTTTTGGTGTGACTCGCGCGATGATCAGTTTTTACTCTCGAGTAAGGAATAAGATATTTTTCTCTTCAAATTTGGTAAAAAAATTTCACACTGACTTGACATTATAAGACGAGGTTGTTGAAAAGAAAAGGAAAAACTCACGTTTCTTTGTAGATTACATGTTATTGTATAACATAGTGTGTAAATGAAAGTTTGTGATTTTTTTAAAATTAATTTTGTGATTTTTGTTCATCATTTTTTGATTCAGGATCTTCAGTCGGAAATAGAAACACACCGAGATGTCTACGCCTCGTTGAACGGTACTGGAAGGAAGCTTTTAAGCTCATTGGCTAGTCAGGATGACGCGGTAATGCTGCAACATCGTCTCGACGAAATGAACCAGCGATGGCATCACCTCAAGGCAAAAAGCATGGCTATAAGGTACGATAGTTTTTTTTTTAATTTACGTACGGATACGTATATTGTCAGCGTAAAACCATTTCGTACTCTTCGTCGAATCACGATCGGACACTTTTTGCCGCAAAATCTCACCAAACTCGGGGTTTGAAATTTTATTACACTGTAATATACAAAAAGAAAATATTTGCCTCGATAAATACAGAGATAAGAATAAAGAATATTAAAAAAAAAATAAAAAAAAATAGTTTACAGACATACGCGCAATTCTCTGTAGTAATATTTTACATGGGGTATATGTTGTATAATACGAATGGCGACGTGAAAACGATCGGCAATGAGGCGAGAAATTGGACGCAGGTCGATTTAGTATATATATATATATATATATATATATCGGTTGTAGGAACAAGTAGAGAATTTTTCTCGACGATTACACCCGCGATTCGTCGTTGTATAATATCGACTAGTAAAAATCTCTGTAACATCTGCGAGAGGAGCCGCTGCTGCTGATGGTGCAGGAATGGAAAGAATGAAAACGAAAGAAAAGAGAACGGATCCCTCCTTATTAAGTGATGGCTTACTCTGTAGATCGCAGACTATACCGTAGGTTTGCGCTTATAGCAAGTAAAGGGTACAAGGGTACAAGGGTATGTATCTACGCTCTAATCCTCCCGAAATAAAGATCTCTGCAGGAGCAGGAAAAGGATTGCGGTAAAAAGGTGGGTAAGGGTAAAAGGAAAGGAAAGGAAAGGAAAGGTAAAGGGAGAGGACGGAGATAAAGGGAGAAAATACAAAGAGGACCGCGCGGATCGTTTAGAGCGAGTTTAACGTTGATCGCGAGATAAGCCTCTGCGAGATTCTCCCCGGCGGCTGCGCGTCTTCTTTTTCCGCTTTTCAAAGGCGGTGCAACGACCGTGCGAAAAGAAGAAAAAATAGTAAAAAAAAAAAGAAAAAGAAAAAGAAAGAAAACAGTGCTTCAATTTTCCATGTATATTATCGTGCATTGTACCATTATTATACGAAGAAAAAGCTGTGACCGAAGAAAAAGCTGTGACCGAAGAAAAAAAAGGAACAAGAGAAGAAAACAAAAGTATAAAAATGCTGACAAAAAGTGCGCTGAACGTTAATTACGATGAGATTAAAATCCAGCGAAGAAGGGGGTGGTGGGTAAAGAGAGATATCCGAACAATTGATCCCACGTGATGTATACATATACGTATACATACATATACATATATATATATACACACCCTTGATTTTCACCAAGTCGATTTTCATGCGCTTTTAAATATACGTATAATGTGAGAAAGATTTTCATATCGACTGCGAATCCGCGAGTCAGCAGTCGGCAGCGACTCGAGAATGATCACGTCGAGCAATCAGTCGCGATTAATTAACCTAAGGTTCGCCAGAAGTTCACCGGCTGATTGCAATCAGCGGGTTGAATAAGGGCGCAGCCGGGTTGGTCGGTGAGCCGTTTCCACTCGGTGCGGTTACTCAAAAGAATGGAATCGTGTCCGGGTGGACGAGCTTTAAACGATTTCGGATGAGAGTACGGTCTTTGGTGAGTCGGTATTTACCATTCTATTATGACACAAGTATTCGGAGTCGAGAAATTTCACTCGGAATTGAAATTCTCCGAGAGGCTGAAAAACTAGCCGAAAGTTTTATTTGCGCCGTTGATGCTTCGCAAGCTCGGGAATTTTAGGAAATTGAAGAAAAGATAGATGGATGATTTACATTTTTTTTTTTTTTTTTTTTTTTACATCTGAATCTTACCGTAGATTAATCGAGTATTTGTTTAGTTTCATTATGCGAAAAAGAACTTGTTTGAAAAGTTTCGAATGTGGTTGATTCTGAATTATTTCGTGGCGAAACTTGAAGTGAAGATTCGAAACTTTCATGTTCGATTTCTCTACATCAAGTTTCACCACCAAAAAAATTCAGAATTCATCGCTTTCGAAACTTTTCAAATTCGGAATTTCAACCCCGCTCAGTCTCTTCGCGTCAGTTAAACGAACGCAATTTCCGTGCTTGAAGGAAAGTAACTGCAGTTAATTTTTTCATTTTTTTTTTTGTGTCTTCTTTACCCCTCGCGGGAAACTAGACGGCTCGAACTGCGAGTGTAGATCGCGAAAGATAAACGGAACGATGAACAACCGAATAGACGCAGCGTGCTTTGGCGGAAATGTAGATATAAAAAACGTTTACGAGCATTTGGTATCGAGGTTATAAATTCAAGGGTATCAATTTATATCGCGGACGAATTTAGCGCGTACGCGTGTAAACTATAATCGGGGAAAAGAGTAGGAGGGGCGTTTGCGTTTCCGTTTACGTTTGCGTAACGTGGCCATGGAGTGGATTACAGCACACACCGTCACCTCGGCGAGGGTAAACCGTTGCAGCCTATCCGGCAAACCGAGAGTTCGCATTTTGTCACGAAAACAGCTTATCGCCACGTTTAATCAACCACCCCAAAAACGACCCTCGACTCTCTACTAGCACCCAGCTATTCTATCCGCGTCGTCGTCGTTTTCCACGTCAGCTTGCAGCTGGAACAGCAGCCTTTGAGTGTCTAACGTGAATTAACTGCGAACACAAATTTCGAGGAATAATTAAACGTGAGAGGAAAATTTCGCGGACACGGTTTCATACCCGCGATTGATCGTCGTACGAGAGATTCGTATTTGAAAGGTCCGATAACAAGCATCCGCCAGCATCTAGCTGTACCTTGTTTCTTCTCCGACATCTGGATAAAAAATAAAGAAAACAATTTTTCGTAAGGCAACGTTAAACTGCAAGCTTATATTGACCTCCGTTCGAACGCTGCATTATCTTTATGCGATCGTAAATTCCTATATTTATAACGTGCTCGAACGTATTGCAGGAGAAAAGCCTTGAATAAGTGCCAATAGCCATGAGACCATAAAATTTGAGAAGAAAAACGAAACAAAAAAAAAAGAGAGAGAGAGAGAGGGAAAAGCTCAAACCCGCTTCCTCTTGCTGCAGATGCGTGACTACCGAATCCACGAATACCTGCACGTAACGTTTCGCAACGCGATCAACAATTCCTTTCTGTAAAGTGTGAACTACGTGTATAACACACCGAAAAGATAGCGTGTATTCCGATAACAAAGCGCGCTGTATTATCCAAGGATTCAGAGGGCGGAAATAAGGAAAAGAAGATTGTAGAAGGGTGAGCAGAAAGATTGGAAAGCTTTGCGCTTGGGAAGATTCAACAGTTCGCCAAGATATTCGTGCAATGTGTGTGTGTGTGAAGTGAAAGAAAAATTCTACTACACTGTTAAAAATAATTCGGAATTTACTACACATTTACTGTACAAAAAAGTTGTCAATTTACTAAATTGTATGGTAAATTTATTATATTTGTAAATAGAACAAACAGCGAACGTATGTTTAATTCGCTGTTCCGTATATAAGTTCGAATAAAACTTCTAAATACAGTATAGAAACTTTCGGTAAAAAAATTTTCAACAGCGATATACAGTTTCGCAAAATTCTTATATGGCCTTTGAAATCGCTTATACGAAACGGGTTTCGTGTGTTTTCGAATTTCTGCCAGGCTGAAGGTAAGCGCGAAGTGTGAAACAAAATATCAGTTTCCAGAATATTCGTCGGAATATTGAATTTCACAGAGAGCGGTGAAAATTCCACATGGTGAGTTTGAGATGTGAGAAATTTTCATCGCCGATTTATCTCCTCGTGTTTATTATATACATAGATATATATATATATATGCGTAAAATATGTATCTGAGGTATGCATTATTCAGCCACGAGCAGCATAGATTCCGAAAAATTCACAACGTGCATCACATATATATATATATTGTAACGTTAAGTCTTTTCTGCCCCTCGTTGAGCGCTAATTTGTAACGCTAAATTTTGTTACTTTCGGATGAGGACTTACCGTTGACACTTTGGCGCGATTCTCTACTTATCCGCAATATTAAACTACAACAAAATAATTACGTTGGGCGCCAGACGCATTAGCGTCGTTTCTCAAAGAATAACATAAATCAATAAAATTAACACAAGACCGTACAAAAGGGATAAATAGAGAACCCGTTGTATGGCTGGCTAGGCACAGGTACGATCGCGTACATCCCGGTAGAGTGGCGGAGTTCAAGGCAGCTAGCAGTAATTCCAGAATTAAAGAAAATAACCAAATAAAGAATAAACTCCAGTTAAAAGGAAAATGAATAAGTCAATCGATCATGTATTGTCGAAAAGGTTACATAGGTGAGACAGGCAAATGAGATGGTATCGATAGCGGTAGTTAATAAAATAAATAATCGTTGTTCACAAAAATATCGGTAGAATAGCAGTAAACGGTAGCTTTAACACGAGAGACGGTAGTTAGCAGAGAAAAATAGACGTAGGTCGAGAGATGCGATATAATGCAAGAGTTGACTTAAAACTACACGTCACTGGGCGACGTGATCTTACCCAAGTTGCAAATGACACTACGAAAATTATTATTCTGTTAATTAGAACGAGAGAATTTTACTGCGATCGGTAGAAAACAACGTAACGGTAGTTCGATAGATGATACGTCAAATTTACCATAAATTATAACCAAGATGAGAGATTGACATTTAGTAACAATTTACCAAGTCGGCAGACGATCGACTAGGTAGCATTCGGTAGAATTATTCATACGGTAGATTCGATAATTACAATCGTTACATAATTGAGGAATTAAATAGTGAATTCCTAAACATAACTTTTGAGAGAATATCAAAATACAAAGTTATGAGAGTGAGAGAATTTCGGAGAGTTTACAAAATAAAGAAATATACGAAAATACACCGCACTACAAAAGAATAGTTTACAGAACTTAATTTAACAAAATACGGGGAAATAAATAACAGGCAAAAATAATATAAAATGGTCAATAGTACCAAAGAAAAATGCGGTAATATCTAAGGGTGATTCTACGCTCGCTTGTACTCCGTAGAACTCGATATACGATACAATAGGCACAAAAATAAATAAAAATATAATAAGCAATAACAGAAATAAAATATAAAGCACACTACTATTACAAAGAGAGTATGGAATAAAATATGAAGCCAATAGGGCTCAAAATACGATAGAAAATACGGAAGCAAAATAATAGAGATTCACAAATAATTAGAAAAGTCATAGATACAAGAGATAATTATTTGGCAGTTACGAGGTCGCTCAGATACGAAATTAATGAATTACTGAAACCATGCAGTCACACGGAAGTCGTGGACCATGATTCACACAAAATGGCATCACACGATGCAATCAAGAAACAATAAATATAATATTAATGACCGGAATCATGCAGCCACACGGCGGCTTACAGCAACTTTAACCGTGGACCATGATTCACGCAAAATCGATAAATATTACGAGAAAGAATAGAAATTGTGAGCAACTTCGTACCAGTACAATTCAAAGGCAAAAGCCTTACCTTAACGGTCGATCTCAGGCACACAAACTGAGTCTAATTTAAATTATACTATAGAATAGCAAAACTGGGAAGGAAAGGAAAAGAGAAGGAAAGGAATTTAGAAAGATAAAGGTACTCGGTAGGATAGACGGTAGAACGAGAGCGGTAGGATAGACGGTAGAACGGTAGCTTAAAACGGTAGAGATGTCGGGAGAGCAATTGGAAAATTGAAGCTGTTCCTCAACAGGTCGAGCGTAGAATAGCAGGTCGTAGTTCAGCTCGCCGATCTCGCGGTTGTCGTGAGGTGATTCTTCTTCTTTGATTGGTCGCTTGACCCCCACCGCAAATAGGCCATCCCCCTGTGGCGAATATCGGTTACTGCGTGGTCGTACGTTTTCCAAAAATTACCGCTAGATGTTGTGCAATGTGCTGCTCGCGATTTCGTCGTTGACACCAACTCGTACGGTTTCATAGTCGCTCCAGTTTGCAGTCCAGGCTGCCTATCCTCGGGGACTTCTTCGACAGAGGCACACCCAGGGTGCCTCTCGGTCAAAGTTAGCGGGTGGAGAGTGACGCCTCATTGTTCACCTCCACCGGCTTTTGTACAGGCAGTAGCTAGCTGCCTGTACCTGAGGTCGTGCAGTCAGACGGTTGGCCAAACCGTGGACCACGACCCACACAATCGGTCCTCGTCGATAGGAAGGCGGCTAGTTCCTCTTTGAAGAACGATGCCCCCGGCCGCCGGGAGGATTTTTATCTCCCTGTTCACCGGCAGTCGAGGCGATACGGAAGGTTCGGATGGATGCTACCCCAGGTGTATATAAAGGTGCACCAAGGTAGCCAGTGTAGTCTGGTGAGACCGTCAGTAGGCGAAGTCGTCGAGAGCTGCAAACGGTAGATAGTGGTCCCTTGTTGATCGGGATCGTGGTCGTCCAAGTATCTTGTTAGCTTGCGCCGAAGCGCGAAATAAAGAATTTACAGAAAAGAATTAGTTAAAAGTAGATATTGCCTATTTTGTATCGAGTTCTTTTGGAGTACCCTGCTGAGGACGCGTAAATTAAAAATAATAGCGGTTGTGTGCCCTTGTGACGGGCGATTCTGAAACGCCACGTTACAACTCCCTCCCCCCAGGGGGAGACCGGGCAGGTCTTCTACCTAGGTAAAGTCACGAAGGCTCTTATTAGAAATTATGGAGGCTGACCCGTAAACTGACGAATAATTGGTTTCGTTGTCCATTGACAACACTAGCGAAAAAAAAATTAACGGAAATTACGTAAGAGACGATAGAAACGGAAAACGCGTATGCTTCGGTAGTTTTTAACGTATGATAGTGTGCGTCCGTTAATAAAATCAGAAAAGTATGGTAAAAGATCACACAAAAAGCGAGTTAGGTAATTTCTGGCTTGTACATCCGAGCGGTGATTGTTAGTTTTTGATTTTGGTTCAGGAGTTTTTGCCTTTACTTCAGTCAGTGACAGTTTTTGCGAGAAATCAGTTGATATAGAGGGTTGTTTAGAGTGATTACGAAACAGCTAACGTTGACGGAATAAGTCAGAATCGGAGTTTTTTTTTTTTTTTTCACGGTAGCTTAAATCGGTAGGAAGGTCGTTAAATTTTCACGACAGCTCAGAACGGTAGAACTGAAGTAAAGTTTTGACGGTAGCTTAAATCGGTAGAAATGAAGTTACGCATTTGAGGATAAATCAAACGGTAGAAATAAAGTGGAATTTAGACCATGACTTGAACGGTGAAGGTAGAATTAAGTTTTCCGATAGCTTAGCGTTGCGGAAATGAAGTTAGATCTTTACGGTAGGTTAACGGTAGCTGAAAACGGTAGATACGGTAGATACGGTAGAATCGGTAGAATCGGTAGAAAGAGAAACGGTAGCTTAGAAAAAAAAAATCGGTAGAGAGAAAAAAAAAGATTTAAATGAATTTAGTAAAAACTCGAAGGTCGAAATAGAATTTTGAATTAGATAGGCCGAAATAGAATTTAGAAAAGAAATTTAATCGAAGGGCACTTAAGGTGGCGGATCCCTCGGTTCCCGGCGCTGGTATGGACCCGTAAGATGAGCGCTGTCCGCCTTGCGGGGCCGGACTTGGTACCGCTCCAAAAAGTCTAGTGCCCAACCAGCGCGGCACCGTGGACATTCGGCCTTGGTAAACCCGGGCTGCTTACAGCCATAGCAGAATTTTCTCCGGGGCTTTGTGCACTGGCGTGCAAGGTGCCCCACCTCGTCGCAGTTGCAGCACGCTCGAGGGTCGCGTACCGCCGGGGCTGGTGCTGGGGCCGACGTGGATGGTGCGGGCGGTGGAACGGCTGCGGTCGGAGGTTCGTCGACGCGGACCTTTGGTGTGAAGCTGAAGTCCGGCGACTCAGCCCGTGATACGCGCGGTCTAGTCGTGTCCGCTCTACTGGCCCCGGACTCAGCGAACCTGACGGTTCGTCTTGGTCTCGGGTTGGCTGGTGGTGGCCGGATCGATTCTTCTTCCTGCATGCCGCTGTGTTCGGGAGAGGAAGTTAGGGAGGAGGAGGAGTGAAGGGGAACGGTAGTGTCGGGAGAGTCAGAAGAACGGGTGGAGTCGGGAGAGGCGGTGAAAACGGTAGAAGGTTGGGGTTCGGTAGAGGAGGTAGAAGCGGTAGAAAAGGTAGAAGCGGTAGAAAAGGTGGGTAGGGGGGAAATCAGTGGGATGGTGACAGAGGGATCGGTAGTGGGGTTCGGATAACGACAGCGGCAGCAGCAAGGCGGGCAGGCAACCGTCTCGCTTGGTGGGTCAGTTTGAACCGCCTGGTCCACACCTTCAGGCATTTCCCGTACGGTCCCCCGGGCTGCTTGGGCCGCTCTGAGTGTTCGGTCGTCCTCCTCGGCCTCGATATATGCTAGCCGGATCTCACGGGCGAGGTCCGGGCACCATACCGGCATGAACCTTATAAATTCGGCAAACGGCTCCAGCCGACGCCAGCCGCGCAGGACGTAGGCAGGTGAAGGGGCCTCGTCTCCCATGATTTTGGGCTTGGCTTGGCTGTTGGGTTACGAAGGCTAAGTTTTATAGGTCTTTAGGTCTTTTACATGCACTTTTCCCACTACATTATTCCCATCTACTTGTTGTAGTTCAACCACCACCGGAGAGAGAAAACGGGAGATTCGGTAAGGTCCACTAAATTTTGGCGCCAGTTTGGCAGCAACGTGTTGAGTAGCAGACGACAACGTGTGCTGTCGTTTTAACACAAGGTCGTTCACAGCGAAAGCTGGATCTCGCCGTCGGAGATCATAGTATCGCGCTTGTTTAGCGAAGGCGTCGTCAAGGTTTTCCGTGACCCAGTCCCTAAGTAGTTGGATATGTGTCATTCGCTCTGCCCATAATTTTGGAGGTGTGGATTCTATCTCGATTTTGTCGGTAGCTGATCGTCGGTAGGAGTTAATCGGTTCGGGTACGCGGCCTAGATTTAGGAAAGCGGGACTTGTATTGAGTGAGGTATGGTGCGCGGTGTTGTACGCGAATCGGAAGTCTGAGAGGTGTCGGTCCCATTCTCGGTGATCGTCGTTCAAAAAGGTAACTATCATGGTCTTTAGAACGCGGTTAACCCTTTCGACCGGGTTGGCTTGTGGATGATACGGTGGTGTCGTGGTATGTTTTATGCCATGGGCCTCCGCAAGTTCCTTGATTGTACGATTATTAAATTCCGTTCCATTATCCGTGAGCAATACCTGGGGAGTTCCCCACCTCGATAGTACTAAATCTTTGAACGTTTCACTAATCTTTTGTCCGGTGGCTTTTCTAAGGGGAGCGCATTCAATCCATTTGGTGAAGAGATCTTGCATTACCAGTACGTACGCAAAGCCAGATTTACTCGGGGGAAATGGTCCCATTATGTCGGCGGCTACGACGATCCAAGGTTGTTCTACGATGCGCCTTCCCATTAAACCCGCGGGGGCAGTTTGAGTCACTTTACATTTTTGACAGGTATCGCATTTCCTCACGTATTCCGTAGCGGTATGGTACATCCCTGGCCAATAATAACGGGTAGCTAAACGGCGGTAGGTTTTCTCTATTCCCGGATGACCGGACTGAGGGTCATCGTGAGCTTCTTGTAAAACAGTTTCGCGTTGCTCTTCGGGTATGACTAATTTCCAGGCGTTTAAATCTTGTACCAACGTACCGATTAAAGGATCTGTGCGTCGAACGTATAGATGACCAGTCTCTATTTTCCAATCCGGGAACTTTCCGGGAGTGTTTTCGACGTCGCGTTTCCGGCGGTCGTACCAGGTTAATTGATCTGGTACGATAGTGGCGGTAGCTTCATCGGCGGTAGAAAATGAATTTAAAGCAACATCAGGTTCCGGGATTCGGGAGAGTGCGTCCGGCACGTGATTCAAGGCGCCTTTACGGTATACGGTAGTGAAATCATAGCCAAGTAATTCTAGTGACCATCTAGCTAATCGACCGGTAGGATTCTTTCGCTTGTGAAGCCATTGGAGGCTGCTATGGTCGGTCACGACCGTGAAATGGTACCCTTCGATATACGGGCGGAATTTTCCGATTGCCCAGATAACGGCGAGGCATTCTAGTTCGGTAGCAGAGTACTTCCTTTCGGCATCCGATAGGGTTCTGCTCGCGTATGCGATCACGTGTTCTCCGTCTTGGTCGGCTTGAGTTAAAACGGCGCCTAGTCCGCAATTGCTAGCATCGGTCTGTACGACGAAAGGAATATTAAAATCGGGGCACGATAGCGTCGGAGCGGTAGTTAATCGGTTTTTAATTTCTTCAAAAGCGAGAGATTGCGATTCAGCCCAAGTCCATAATTGGGTTTTTCGCAAAAGCCGCGTCAGTGGTTCGGTTATCGAGGCAAGATTTGGAATAAACCTTCGGTACCAAGAAGCCATTCCTAAAAATCGACGTAGTTGTTTTACTGTATGGGGAACCGGATAATTTACAACGGGAGCTATCTTGTCTGGATCTATTTGTAACCCATATTCGTTAACTAGAAAGCCGAGATATTTAACTTCAGAGCAACAAAATTCGCATTTGTCAGGGTTAACCGTGAGGTTCGCGTGTCGGATAGTTCGTAAAACGCATCGTAACCACTCGAGGTGTTCGTCAAATGTTTTTGTGGCGATGATAATATCGTCCAAATAGGCGAAAGCGTATGGGTCCATATCTGGTCCAATTAAGCGATCTAACAACCGTTGGAACGTAGCCGGTGCTCCGGTTAATCCGTACGGCATTCGCGTAAAGTGAAAAAGTCCTTTACCGGGAACAATGAAAGCAGTTACCTCGCGACTCGCTTGAGTTAAAGGGATTTGAAAATATGCCTGACTTAGGTCGATAGTCGAAATATACCGGGCGGATCGGAGTTTGTCCAGAATGCTGTCCATTCGCGGTAGCGGATACGCGTCCTTTTTGGATGCCTGATTTACTTGCCGGAAGTCAATGCAAAAACGGTAGGAGCCATTTGGTTTTTTAACCATTACAATCGGACTTGCCCATTCGCTGTGTGAGGGTTCGATAATTCCGTCAGCGAGCATTTTATCAACCTCCTCATCGATAGCTTCTTGTATTTTCGGCGATACTCGATACGCTCGTTGTCTAATCGCGGGATGGTCACCTACGTCTATGTGGTGGGTGGCTAAAGTAGTCGCACCTATTTTATCGGACGCTGGAGCTATCTCTGTTTTTAGTAAATTCCGCAATCTGACGGTTTGCTCGTCGTTCAGAGCTACAATTCCGTTACATTGGATATCGGGAGTAAATCGGGAGTGCGTTTGAAATTTATAAGTTACGAGAGAATTATACTTGAATGACCAGTTAGGTTCTGTAAAATCTACTATTATATCAAATGTGTAAATGAAATCTAGACCTATTATACAATCGAAGCTAAGGGAAGGTATAACGCGAACGTGAATATCGCGGGTAGTTCCTTCCAATTCTATCGGCACGATTATTTCACCCGTGACGTCAGCTTTTCGGCCGGCGGCCGTTACGACTGCTCCGTTATGAGATTTTTGAATTAAGAACCCTCTCGATTCGATCAATACCGAAGTTTTCAAGTTTACAAAGGTTCGTGATGAACCGCAATCAAACAAGGCCGTTACACGTAAATCGCATATTTTGAGGATCAGAAATAACAGTGGTTTCCCGTGAAGCGGGTAGACTGGACTGCAGAAGTCAGTTTGTTCAATAGGTGGACCGGTAGTAGTATTAATAATGTCGGTAGTATTAATAATTTCGGTAGCATCAATAACTTCGGTAGTATTATCAATTTCGGTAGCATCAATAATTTCGGTAGTATTATCAATTTCGGTAGCATCAATAATTTCGGTAGTGTTATTAATTTCGGTAGTATTATTAATTTTGGTAGTTAAAGAACAAGGTCTGACAATTTGTTCGAGCGAGGTTTTGGGCTCTATTGTGAGTCTGGGTTCCGAGGTTGCCCTTGCGCGCGGTTCCCGTGGTAGTTTTCCGCACACCGGGTACATGTGGCTCTGGTATGTCCTGTCAATCCGCACGTGAAGCAGAATTTTGTGCGCGGCGCGGTGCACTGTCTCTGATGATGACCAGGTTGCTGGCAATTGTAACACACAAATCTGGAGCTTGTGCGTGCAGTTATTTGTTCGGTAGACGGTAGAAATGGATTGGAACCGGTAGATGGAGCGGTAGAAGTTGCAGGCGAGTTAACGTTATTCGGATTTTCATTTTGACGGTAATGATTCCGGTTGCCGGTATTATTCCTAGGTGGTCGTTGGTTATAACGCGGGTCAGGTCTAGGATCCGGGGGTCTTCTATTGATGTTCGGGTTTGATCGATTTTCTCGAATAGGTGTTCTATACGCAGCATTAACATCATCGTTTGGTTCGTCCCCTAGATGTAAGTTGGCTAACGCGAATCGCGATTGACGAGAGTTAGCGCGCGCTCCGCGATATGCTAGTTCCGGTAGCAGTGAGTTTTCGGGAGTCGGTGGTACGTGATATCTGTTACTAGCCGCAAAACTCGTCTCTAATTGTCGGGCGATATCCTCTAAATCATCCAGATCTTCGAGCTCTCTTCTTCTTATCACTACTTGAAAACGCGGTAGCAGGTTTCGATAGGCATAATCCATCTCCTCGTCGTGTGAGAATCTGGGATTTAATCGATTAAAATACGAACGCATATAGGTAAGGTAATCAACGACTGGCTCGTTTTCGCCTTGCGTACGGTTACGGATCTCTTCACGCAATGTGAATTGTAAATTCGGGTCGCCGAACCTATAACGCCAAGCGCGTTCAAAATCGGAGAAATCGTGCCATTGAGGGCGTTTGTTTCGGAACCAGTATAAAGCTACTCCAGAGAGAAAAAACGGGAGACTGTTAAGTATGTCATTATCGCGGAAATTAAACAAGGTTCTTCCCTCCTCTATTCGCGTTAAGAAAGCTTCAGAGTCTTCGTTACGCGTTCCTGCAAATTTTAGATTCCATTTTCTCATGGCCTCGTGTGCGGCGAGCGTATTTGGGGTGTTATTATTAAAACGCGGCGGTTGAGCTGTCGGGAATGAGTCAAATGGCTGTCGCGGCGTGTTATGATGGAATGGGGGAGCTTCGCGACGCGCGGTAAAGCTAGGCGGTATCGGGAGGTATTCACGCGCAGTGTCTATATTTTGCGTTCGGTGTTCCAAAGAACCTCTGACATCGATAGCCGGAGCGCTGTTTCGGTTTGACGATGAATCATGTATATTACCGGGAGAAGTATTATTTGACGACATATTATTTTCTGTGCTTATTCCGATTTCACGCGTCGATTGTGGGCTTTGTCTCTCGTCCGTCGGTATTTGTAAAGACGAGGGGCCGGCTTCGGCATTAAGCACCGTTTTATCTGGAGTCGCGGGATCAGTCATTTCTCCGCGAGAAATTCGGTAAAATCGGATTAAACGATCTCGTAAAGTCGGTAAAGTTCCTTCTGCTGATAATGCGCGCTGTCTTAGCTCGTGACGTAATTCCGCTGCAGTTAATAAATATATCCACGAGTCTTTTACAGATGGCAACGAAGGCATGTATTGTTGTTTACGATTTAAAATACTGCTTGCAACGAACACGGATGATCCTGAGTGTCAGTACGCGGTCACGAGCAGTAAACACGGTCTCGCTCGTGAGTCGTCAACTATAGCGGGCGATAGAAAAAATTGTTTTCGGCCGCGCGCTGCTCTCCGCGAACAATGCGTCGGCTAGAAGCAAGACTCGTGAGGGATTATACCGTCGTCGGAATAATATCTTTAATCCGGGATGTCCGGTCCGCTAAATATTTAAATATTTTGGGTCGATTGGTCACTCAATATCAACTGTTTTTCCAGATCTTTTTGAATCTTTAGGTTAGTAACTGACTGAATAAAAGCGGGAAAAGGTTTCTCTTGTTAATAATAATTTCTCTCTTTCACTCTCTCTCTCTCTTATTCTCTCTCAAGTTTTTAATTGAATTATTAACTGAAATTTTTCTGTAGCTGGCCTTTTGTGGCCCCACGTTGGGCGCCAATTTGTAACGTTAAGTCTTTTCTGCCCCTCGTTGAGCGCTAATTTGTAACGCTAAATTTTGTTACTTTCGGATGAGGACTTACCGTTGACACTTTGGCGCGATTCTCTACTTATCCGCAATATTAAACTACAACAAAATAATTACGTTGGGCGCCAGACGCATTAGCGTCGTTTCTCAAAGAATAACATAAATCAATAAAATTAACACAAGACCGTACAAAAGGGATAAATAGAGAACCCGTTGTATGGCTGGCTAGGCACAGGTACGATCGCGTACATCCCGGTAGAGTGGCGGAGTTCAAGGCAGCTAGCAGTAATTCCAGAATTAAAGAAAATAACCAAATAAAGAATAAACTCCAGTTAAAAGGAAAATGAATAAGTCAATCGATCATGTATTGTCGAAAAGGTTACATAGGTGAGACAGGCAAATGAGATGGTATCGATAGCGGTAGTTAATAAAATAAATAATCGTTGTTCACAAAAATATCGGTAGAATAGCAGTAAACGGTAGCTTTAACACGAGAGACGGTAGTTAGCAGAGAAAAATAGACGTAGGTCGAGAGATGCGATATAATGCAAGAGTTGACTTAAAACTACACGTCACTGGGCGACGTGATCTTACCCAAGTTGCAAATGACACTACGAAAATTATTATTCTGTTAATTAGAACGAGAGAATTTTACTGCGATCGGTAGAAAACAACGTAACGGTAGTTCGATAGATGATACGTCAAATTTACCATAAATTATAACCAAGATGAGAGATTGACATTTAGTAACAATTTACCAAGTCGGCAGACGATCGACTAGGTAGCATTCGGTAGAATTATTCATACGGTAGATTCGATAATTACAATCGTTACATAATTGAGGAATTAAATAGTGAATTCCTAAACATAACTTTTGAGAGAATATCAAAATACAAAGTTATGAGAGTGAGAGAATTTCGGAGAGTTTACAAAATAAAGAAATATACGAAAATACACCGCACTACAAAAGAATAGTTTACAGAACTTAATTTAACAAAATACGGGGAAATAAATAACAGGCAAAAATAATATAAAATGGTCAATAGTACCAAAGAAAAATGCGGTAATATCTAAGGGTGATTCTACGCTCGCTTGTACTCCGTAGAACTCGATATACGATACAATAGGCACAAAAATAAATAAAAATATAATAAGCAATAACAGAAATAAAATATAAAGCACACTACTATTACAAAGAGAGTATGGAATAAAATATGAAGCCAATAGGGCTCAAAATACGATAGAAAATACGGAAGCAAAATAATAGAGATTCACAAATAATTAGAAAAGTCATAGATACAAGAGATAATTATTTGGCAGTTACGAGGTCGCTCAGATACGAAATTAATGAATTACTGAAACCATGCAGTCACACGGAAGTCGTGGACCATGATTCACACAAAATGGCATCACACGATGCAATCAAGAAACAATAAATATAATATTAATGACCGGAATCATGCAGCCACACGGCGGCTTACAGCAACTTTAACCGTGGACCATGATTCACGCAAAATCGATAAATATTACGAGAAAGAATAGAAATTGTGAGCAACTTCGTACCAGTACAATTCAAAGGCAAAAGCCTTACCTTAACGGTTGATCTCAGGCACACAAACTGAGTCTAATTTAAATTATACTATAGAATAGCAAAACTGGGAAGGAAAGGAAAAGAGAAGGAAAGGAATTTAGAAAGATAAAGGTACTCGGTAGGATAGACGGTAGAACGAGAGCGGTAGGATAGACGGTAGAACGAGAGCGGTAGGATAGACGGTAGAACGGTAGCTTAAAACGGTAGAGATGTCGGGAGAGCAATTGGAAAATTGAAGCTGTTCCTCAACAGGTCGAGCGTAGAATAGCAGGTCGTAGTTCAGCTCGCCGATCTCGCGGTTGTCGTGAGGTGATTCTTCTTCTTTGATTGGTCGCTTGACCCCCACCGCAAATAGGCCATCCCCCTGTGGCGAATATCGGTTACTGCGTGGTCGTACGTTTTCCAAAAATTACCGCTAGATGTTGTGCAATGTGCTGCTCGCGATTTCGTCGTTGACACCAACTCGTACGGTTTCATAGTCGCTCCAGTTTGCAGTCCAGGCTGCCTATCCTCGGGGACTTCTTCGACAGAGGCACACCCAGGGTGCCTCTCGGTCAAAGTTAGCGGGTGGAGAGTGACGCCTCATTGTTCACCTCCACCGGCTTTTGTACAGGCAGTAGCTAGCTGCCTGTACCTGAGGTCGTGCAGTCAGACGGTTGGCCAAACCGTGGACCACGACCCACACAATCGGTCCTCGTCGATAGGAAGGCGGCTAGTTCCTCTTTGAAGAACGATGCCCCCGGCCGCCGGGAGGATTTTTATCTCCCTGTTCACCGGCAGTCGAGGCGATACGGAAGGTTCGGATGGATGCTACCCCAGGTGTATATAAAGGTGCACCAAGGTAGCCAGTGTAGTCTGGTGAGACCGTCAGTAGGCGAAGTCGTCGAGAGCTGCAAACGGTAGATAGTGGTCCCTTGTTGATCGGGATCGTGGTCGTCCAAGTATCTTGTTAGCTTGCGCCGAAGCGCGAAATAAAGAATTTACAGAAAAGAATTAGTTAAAAGTAGATATTGCCTATTTTGTATCGAGTTCTTTTGGAGTACCCTGCTGAGGACGCGTAAATTAAAAATAATAGCGGTTGTGTGCCCTTGTGACGGGCGATTCTGAAAACGCCACGTTACAATATATATATATATATACATATCATATCAGACACGCGTCCATAGGAAAGAAGGATTTTTCTAAGAGGGTCGCGGTCTGAGATCGTACTGAAATTTTCAAATTTCCGGCGTGCGAAATCGAGCGGGAGA